>NW_027635396.1:0-33767 GCF_903797595.1 Erithacus rubecula | reverse complement strand
AGAAAGTGGCCTGGGACGACCCCAGTACATCCAATTCTTGAGGATCCTGTGCAGTAAAATCTTTGTCCACTCATGCTAGGTGTCAACGGGGTTGGGTTTCTTACCTGTTATGGGATAGTTTCTTGCCATCAGCAGAATTCCCACGAGGCACGTAGACAGAAGCTCACTGTTGCCTCTCATGGCCAGACATAGATTCTCGTGCTGCAGAGATTTTGCCTGGGTGATTCAAGCATTTACTCAGGGCTGAGGGATGACAAATCCAAATGCCATTGGTAGGGCCAGGTGCATCCAAAATCAAGCAGCGACAGTGAGAGGTAGCAGCATCATTATCTCCACTGTGGTAGTTATTGTAGATGGATTGCACTGTTGAGATTAAAAGCACACTTTAAAGCCAGATAGTAGGAAGAAGTGATCTGCAACTGTAATGTAAAGGGCACAGGGATGGGGTAAGAAACATTGTTATTAGGAAGAAAAGTTAACAGGGAAGGTGTGTAACTGTGGGAAACAGGGTGAAGGAAAAGGCAGTGCAGGGCAGATGCATAAAGAAAGAAATAATTCTTGTGGGACAAACTTGTCCATTTTCATAGTAGCTTAGTCCAGTAATGACATGGGCCAGGTAGGTATGGTTCGCTTTGTCTTCTCTTGGGTTGAGTCGGTCTTATTGAAGGTGTGCAGGTTTTCTCCTTCTCTCCTCCATGCTGCACGCGTCTCATCCTTTTGGGTGTCCTTTTCCTTTTCTGGGCTTTCTCTGGGCACTGTGTCCAGTGGCGTAATGTAGGGCTTGATGATTTTCCCTTGAATCCACCTTGGGACTGATCCTGTGAGACACAGCCATACTCTCTCCCCCAGGTGGGAAAGGGCCCATGATCTGCTTGGATTCAGAGTCCTCGATCAGCACTGGCAGCGTCTCTTTGAGCTTAGCTTGGCTGTTATTTGAGAAGCGCTGGACTATTGAGGGGCTCGGCTCCATTAATGAATTATTTTAAAAATTTAAAACATAGGTCACCTTACAGAGCCTCTCAGTGGGAGGAATAGTCTCTGTCCCCCCTCTCTGCTGATCATTGATCTTCTAGATGGTTCAGAGGGCCCTCTCCACGATGGATTGTCCTGTGGGAGTGTGGGGCATACCCATTTCATGCTTCCTCCTGCAGTGATTTAGAAATTGATGGAAGTTTTAGGAGGTGCATGCGGGATAATTATCTGGTTTGATGTTCTATGGAATGCCAAAAGTGGAGAACACAAGGAGGAAGAGCTAGATCACATCCTTGGCCTTGTCCCCTGTGTGGGCCAAAGCAAACACAGCTCTAGAGAAAATATCTCTGGATTCATGCATATATTTCATCCTCCCAAAGGGAGCACAGTGAATCACGTCTGTGTTGCCATAGCTGGCAAGTTTTGAGTCCTTGGCGATTTTCCCCTGTTCCCATTGATGGCATGGCGTGTTGTTGGCAGTTAGGGCACGAAGCCACTATTGGCCGTGCTTGTTCTCTGGGCATTTTGAACATCCTGACGAGGTGAGGACGTCTTGGTGCAACAAGTGATGGCTGAGCTTGGCTTGGCTGAAGATATCTGTCAGGGTGGTGATTTGTACTGCCATGGCCAGAGCATTCAGCCTTCAGGCTGCCCTCTGCAATGGGGCCTGGCAGGTCGGTGTGTGACCTTACATGCATAGCGTGGTAGGGCTGATCTCGGTGGGAGAGGAGATATACCAGTTTCGAGAGCAAGTGATTTAAATTTGGATTTGCTACCTCCTCTAATAAAGCATGTTCAGCCCTCTCAGCTAATACTGCTACATAAACCAAATCATTGAGCAAATTGTGTGCTTCTTTGAACCTTTCAAAAGCTCTCATGACGGCTGCCAATTCTGCAATTTATGGGGATCCCTGACCAATTCTGACTTCAGACTCCCATTTCTGAGTATTGGGGTTTTTCCAAGTCATAACTGACTTGTGGGATCCTTTAGAGCCATGTGTGAATACAGGATAAATTGGAAGAGGTCTTAAAATCCTTTTCTATTCCAGATTTGCATTAGTAACAGCCAATTTTTGGGCATCTCATCCTGAACCCTTGAGTTCTCTATTTGCCTTTCAATTGAATCTTTTAGCCAATCAATGAATTCGATATAAGATTCACTAGTGCTTTGTTTCATGTCCATCAAGTTTTGGGTGCGACTGGTCTCGGGGGTTTGCAGCAAAGCTCTTTTGGCTGCATTTGTAACATCTTCAAGGACTAGCTTGGGGAATTTTGCCTGGGTTTGAGCCTTTTCAAAACTACCTTCTCCGCATAGGTGGAAAAGTGTTAGTTGTGCCCTGTCCTCATCTTGATGACATAATTTTAAAAGTGATTTTGTCTGTATTTTCCAAAGCCTTTCCCACAGAATAAAGTCTGCAGGAGAAAGGAGACATGTCATTCTATGTTTAATGTCAAAGTGCACTAATACATGGGTGGAGAACATGACTTCTAATAGGTTTTTGAAATAGAGTGTCCCCCTCCTGTTGTCATTTTTTGCTTTGCAAAGATCTTTCAATTCCCTGTAGGGAATTGACCCCCATTTAGGTGGTGCTCCCCCTTTCCAGTAAAGCACCAGAGCAGCACACAGGCCCTTGATCTTTCAGCCAGGCCAGACTCTTTGTCAGCAGCAGCCTGCCTTCACACTTCAGCCCAGTGAATCTGGGCTAGATCTTCAGAACCTGAGTGTGATGAAAACCTTTTGTTCACCTGATAGACCTTGAGAGGATGTTGCAAGGACTTGGAGGCTGGGATAACATTTTGCTGTTTTGCTTTACTTGCAAGGATGCTGTTAATTATTTTGCTTTGCTTGTCTGAAAGACCTTGAGAGTGAGCCAAAATGTCTCTAATTGTTTTGCTTTGCTTGCCAAGATGCTGATAGATATTTTCACTTTGCTTGTGTTAATCATTTATCGCCTTAAGTGTTAGTAAGGGTCAGTAAAACAAGGGTGAGGAAGACTACTCACCTTCATCCCTCGACCACCAGAAGGCAGAAGAAGACCCCCTAGCAACTGAAGGAGCGCGCGCAAAACTACTAGAGGGGGGGACATGAAACCTGAGGAGCATGCATAGAACTACTAGAGGAGGGGCATGGAACCCCGGAAACTGAAAAACTTAAAAGGAGTGAGCGGAGAGGGCGGGGCCGCGGCAGTTTCGGAGCAGGACCTCCTCTGTCACCCGGAGCTGTTGATTTTGCTTTTACCTTCTGTAACTAATAAATCTTTTTAACTTTGATTCGATCCTTTATGGCCCATTGCATTCATTTATAACAATTTGGATCGAGAATTCGGAGTAGGTTCCCCGCCTGCGGTAAGGCGCGCTCCACAGATTCATTTCAGTGGCCCCGGAATGGGGGCCCTATCCCAACCTCAACCGACGAACCCAAATTAAGAAGGCAAAAGCAAAGGTAAGAGGGCCCAGCTGACCCCTTAAATTTTGTGCACAAAGTCTGGACGAAGACGCAGGACGCGTGAGTATAAAAGGGAAATCCGTTCGGGCAGGGTCGGGATCCTGGAGTGCGACGAGTGGTGTGTGAGTGAGAGGGGGGCTGGCAGCCAGACTTCCCAAGCGAGTGCGAACCTTCAAGTAGTGCGGTTCCCATTGACCCGCGAGGGCCTGGGCCACAAAACAGGGGAAGCGAAACTGATTTGTAGTGTGAGTGAAGGTACTCCGGAGGAATGGGACAGGGGAAGAGCAAGCCCCCTGCAGAAGTTAAGGTCCCACCAATACCCAGAGATAGTCCCCTGGGGTTTATATTAGAAAACTGGGACTATTTCCCTGGGACGGAGAATAAGGATAAGGCCAAGATGATACATTACTGTGTAGAGGTTTGGGGTGGGAAGGAAATTTTTAAAAATGTGTTCTGGCCAATTTTTGGATCAACAGAAAATTGGGTAAAACAAAAATTAAATTTTTGGGTCAACATGAAGAAGCCCCCTTAAATAGATGACAGTGAATATGCAAGAATTTGGGTGACCCGTCCTAAAGCTTTTATTTATAAACTAACTGAAAAAACCAGAGGGCAGAAGGAAAAAGAAAATAAAGGAAATAAAAGGGAGGAAAGCTTGATTGTCCCACCACCGTTTGTGCCAGTTCCGAGTGCACCACCCCAAGCAGAAGACTCTGACTCAGACTCGCCTAGTTATCAGAGGCCAGTCACAAGAAGTAAAACAAGGAAAGAACAGGAAGACCAGGAAAATCTGTTCCCACTGAAAGAAATGCCCATGGGGGGACCTCAGGCTGGAATAGGATTTTTATCTGTGCCCCTTAGCTCAGGGGATGTTAGGGAATTTAAGAAGGAAATGGGACATTTATTAGAGGACCCACTAGGAGTTGCTGAAAGAGTGGACCAATTTTTGGGCCCCAATATGTACACCTGGGAGGAATTACAGTCCATTCTGAACATTTTGTTCACTGCTGAAGAGAAAAATATGATTAGGAGAGAGGGGATGCGTATCTGGGATGCCCAACACGCTCAGGGTCCTGCAGCTAATATCAAATGGCCCCTTCAAATACATTAGTGGGATCATCAGAATCCTGTGCATCGAGCACACATGCAGGACTTGAGGACAATCATAGTTCAGGGAATTAGGGAAGCAGTCCCGAGAGGCCAGAACATCAATAAAGCATTTAATGAGAGACAAAAGAGGGACGAAACTCCTACAGAGTGGTTAGAAAGGTTAAGAAAGAATTTCCAGCTTTACTCAGGGATGGATCCAGAAGGCCAAATGGGACAGGCAGTGTTAAAGGTACATTTTGTGTCTAAATCTTGGGAGGATATAAGAAAGAAGATATAAAAATTAGAAGATTGGCAGGATAGAGGCTTAGATGAGTTATTTAGAGAGGCCCAAAAAGTGTATGTTCAGAGGGAAGAGGAGAGCCACAAACGACAGGTTAAAATGATGGTTGCTGTGGTACAAGAAAGTAAGGAACAAGATCGGAGGGACACACAGAAGCGGCCAGCAAGGGAGCCTAGGGAGCCTAGGGAGCCTAGGGAGAGACGTGACACCAAGGTGTGTTTTTATTGTGGAAAAAAGGGACAATTCAAGAAAGAGTGCAGGGTCAGGATTCGGGATGAGAAGGAGTTTGAGACAGATTAGAGGGGTCAGGGGCTCTATCTTTTGGGGACCCAGAAACATCATAAGGAGCCCTTGATAAAACTAAAGGTGGGTCTCCATGGCCAGGAGATAATTTTTCTGGTTGACACAGGAGCTGAAAGATCAACTATTCAGTTTTTGCCAAAAGGATGTAGTTTATCTAAAGAAACTGCCACGGTGGTAGGAGCAAAAGGACAACCTTTTGAAGTGGGGGTTATTAAAAGGGTGACAGTTGAATCAGAATCAAAAATTGGATTGGGAGACTTTTTGTTAGTATCAGAATCTGAATATAATTTATTAGGAAGTGATATGATTATAGAACTAGGAATTAGGATAGAAGTAGTAGAGAAGGAACTACAAATTAAACTCTGCTCTCTTAGGGTGGAAGATGAAGAAAAGATAAACCCCAAAGTATGGTATAACCCAGGAAATGTGGGACAGCTAAAAATAACCCCATTTTCGGTGATTATTAGAAATCCGGAGGTCCCGGTAAAAATAAAGCAATATCCCATATCCCCTGAGGGTCGACGGGGATTGAAACCTGAGGTAGATAGATTATTAAGCAAGGGGCTGCTAGAACCATGTATGTCACCCTTTAACACACCGATACTCCCTGTGCCCAAATCAGATGGCACTTATAGGTTAGTTCATGATTTAAGAGAAATCAATAAACGCACAGTGGCTCGATTCCCTTTGGTGACAAATCCATATACACTATTAAGTAAACTAGGGCCTAATAATTTATGGTATAGTGTCATAGATTTAAAAGATGCCTTTTGGGCCTGCCCTCTCGACGAGGTGATCCGGGATTACTTTGCATTTGAATGGGAAGATCCTGATACAGGGAGGAGGCAACAATTGAGATGGACAGTGTTACCCCAGGGGTTCACAGAATCTCCAAATCTGTTTGGACAAGCATTGGAACAAATTTTACAGGATTACCAAACAAGACCGGGAGTCAATTTGATCCAATATGTAGATGATTTACTCTTAGCAGGGGAACATGAAGAGGATGTGAGAAAAGAAAGTATAAAGCTATTAAACTTTTTGGGGCTTAAGTGATTAAAGGTTTCTAAGGCTAAACTTCAGTTTGTAGAAGAGGAGGTAAAATACTTGGGACACTATTTAAAGAAGGGGGAGAAAAGAATAGACCCTGAAAGAATCCAAGCAATTATGTCACTACCTATTCCAAAGAACAAGAGACAAGTTCGTCAAATCTTAGGACTTACTGAGTATTGTAGACAGTGGATTGAGAATTATAGCAGTAAAGCTAGATTTCTTTACCAAAAATTAACACAGGAAGGAATAATGAAATGGAGGCAGGAGGACAAGGAGAAACTTCAGGAATTAAAAGAAAGTCTGGTCCATGCCCCGGTCTTAAGCCTCCCAGATTTAAGAAGACCTTTTTTCTTTTTTGTGAACATAGTGTTGCATTTGGGGTACTTACCCAGGATTGTGCAGGGAAAATGAAGCCTGTTGCTTACTTGTCAAAAATTTTAGATCCTGTGAGTAGGGGCTGGCCTACTTGTTTACAAATAGTGGCCGGATGTGCCTTACTGGTGGAAGAAGCAAAAAAAATTACTTTTAATGGTAATCTTAAAGTAATGTCCCCTCATAATATCCAGAGCGTATTACAGCAAAAAGCAGAAAAATGGATATCAGATGCTAGGCTTTAAAAGTATGAAGGGATTCTGATAGAGGCACCCAATTTGACGTTACAAACTACTACACTACAGAACCCAGCTGCATTCTTATATGGGAAGCCAGAGCTAGAATTTTTAGCCCATGACTGTATAGCTACAATAGAGGAACAGACTAAGATTAGACCGGATTTGGAGGAAGAAGAGTTGGAAAGTGGCAAAAAACTTTTTGTGGATGGATCCTCCAGGGTAATAGAAGGAAGGAGAAGATCAGGGTATGCAATAGTGCAGAGTCCGAACTTACAGGTGGTAGAATCGGGCACATTAGACAGATCATGGTCTGCTCAGGCATGTGAATTATATGTAATATTAAGAGCCTTAAAACTTCTTGAAGGGAAGGAGGGGACAATATTTACTGACTCTAGATATGGATTCGGGGTAGTCCATACATTTGGAAAGTTCTGGGAAGAAAGGGGTCTTATTAACTCACAGGGGAAGGATCTGATACACCAGAAACTAATAGTTGAAATATTAAAAGCTCTGAGAGGGCCAAAGAAGTTAGCAGTAGTTCATTTAAAGGGACACCAACGAGGAATAGATTTAAAAAGCAGGGGAAACAATGCTGTGGACCAGGAGGCAAAATGGGCAGCCCTGAAAGAAATGGTCCTAAAAGAAAAAGGGGGGCAAAAAGACGAGAATGGAGTCAATAACGGTGAAGATACTAATACAATTTTTACGAATGAAGAAAAAGAGAAACTTAGAAGAATGGGGGTTAAAGAAGAATCAGGGAAGTGGATATTATCAGACGGCTGGGAAGTGTTACCAAAGGCAGTAGCACAAAGGATACTGTATAAATTACATCAGAAAACTCATTGGGGAGCCCAGGGGCAGATAGATCATTTTGCTGCCAAATATATGAGCATCGGGCTCCACGATATAGCTAAACATATTACAAAGTGATGTCCTACCTGCTTGTGGGTAAATCAAAGCAACCTCAGAAAATTACCCCATGGGGGAACGCCTTTAGCAAAACGACCCTTTGCAAATATTCTAGTGGATTTTATCAAATTGCCAAAGGTGGGAAGGATTGAATATCTTTTGGTAATAGTAGACCATCTTACCCATTATGAGGAAGCCTTCCCGACATCCAAAGAAACCACACAGACAGTAGTAAAAGCTTTACTGGAAGAAATAGTTCCCAGACATGGTGTACCAGAAACAATTGACTCTGATAAGGGGCCACATATTACCTCCAAGGTAACTCAAGAGTTAGCAGTAGCATTGGGAATAAGATGGGAACAGCATACTCCTTGGCATCCTCAAAGTTCAGGCCGAGTAGAAAGGATGAATGGAGAAATAAAGAAACAACTTACTAAATTGGTATTAGAAACAAAGTTATCATGGGTTAAGTGCATTCCCCTGGCCTTGTTAAACATTCAGACTCAACCCCGAGGGGATTTAGGAATTTCCCTATTCGAAATGTTATATGGCATGCCCTATAGTTAGGAAAAGACACAGACAAATCCAAACGTTAATGAACAGTATGTTAACAAGTACTTAGTAATCTTAATGAAATTCAGGAAACAGTTGTGGGAAAAAGGAATGTTTGCTCAGATACCACCTTTAGATCTTGTATTACACCAGGTTCAGCCCGGAGACTGGGTACTGGTTCGAAGTTGGAAGGAAAATCCAATAACATTTAAGTGGGAAGGACCTTACCAGGTGCTGCTTACAACAGACACAGCAGCGCGCACTGCAGAGAAAGGGTGGACTCATGCAAGTCGAATCAAAGGACCAATAGATCCATCCAAGTTTACCAACGATCCTGAGTGGGAAGTGAAAGGCAGACCTGGGGACTTGAAACTAGCACTGAAAAAGAAGGTACAGCCTTGAGAGACTTTTTTTCCCTTTTTCTCCTTTCTTTAGGATTTGAGACCTGTATGACATGGATGCTGAATTTTGGCACCCACAATACTTTTCTTTCAAAATAGAAAACAGAAAAACTGGAGAGCCACTAGAGGGCAGGGAAAGCTTACTGGCTGTTGAAGTTAAAATCAAATGTAATCCTGAAAATTGTTGGGGAAATTGTAACCCATTTGTATGTTTTGTTTGTTTAGTTTGTAAAGAGGAGTGGTGGCCCCATTGCCGCAACGGTTACATCCCTAGGGGGGTGTGTTGCAATTGTTATTTGAGTCAAAGGAAACTCACTTCTCAAGTCCTAGCCACCATAGTGGCTGCTGGTGGGCTTTCGGTGGGATCTGAAGAGTGGTGGAAAATCTTTTCAAAGGGAGTGAACCCTCAATTTTACTGTTATCACTCTAACGAACCTACCCCATTTGTAGCCAAAATTGTAGCTGCCCTGTGTAGACGGTGGGTACCTGAACTCAGCTGTTACACTCCTCTGATTAAAGCCCGTAAGTGGAGCAAGTACATAAAACGAATCAAAAACCATGGGACAAGCACCCCTCCTGAAGAATACTCCTGCTGCCAAGAAGATGGAACCCCCCATAGCTTGTTGCAATCGAGTTGATGGGCGAGGCAGAGGAGGAAAATATTGTGGAGAGGGTTACCCAGGTGCAAAGAGGAGAACAGAGATCAAAACCCAGGGCAGGAAAAATAGACACTGGAATAATCAAAAAAATCATTGGCAAATAAGTTGCGGACAATGGGAAAGCTGCTACCTCCAGTTAGGAATAATTTGTTTAATGGTTTTAGAAGGGGTGCATGTGAGTCACGAGCCGTTTAAATGGTCACTTGTAAAATGGGAACGTCAGAAAAAAATTCAAACACGAATTACTTCGGGAAGTCCTAGCTTTAATATAACCCTGGATGACCTGCTTGATAGGAGGGGTTCTAGCCCCTATAGTGTATTCTACATGTGTCCAGCATCTAACCCAGGAAGGTCATACTGTAATTACCCCGGAGAATTTTACTGTGGATATTGGGGCTGTGAAACGATTTCCCTGGGATGGCTGGTCCAAATCCAAGATAAATACTTAAGAGTTGAAAGAGGTCCACACGAATGCAAAAAGCCTTGGACAGATCTGTCAGGGGGGGTGATGTATATCAGTACTTGCAAATGGGTCTATCTTAACGTCACGCAGCCCCAGGACGCAGGATGGGTAATAGGAAAAATCTGGAGAGTTAGAATATAGAAACCTGGGAAAGACCAGGGAGGATATATTATTATAAAAAAGGAAATTGTACCCCACGATCCTCAACCTATTGGACCAAATCCTGCAATAATAGACTCAGAAGCCACAATAATAAATCAGGGTGACTTAGACAGCATGACCCAAGAAAATTTCATGGAGGCCAACAATAAATCACAGTTAATAGGAACCACAGTCATGACACAATCAAGTAGAGGGGCCCTATTGAAAATTCTACAAGCCACCTTTAGGCTGTTGAATGACACATACCCCAATTTGACTAAGGAGTGCTGGTTATGCTACAATATTAATCCACCCTTTTATGAAGCTTTAGGTTCTGTAGCAAAGTCTAAAAGAGTAAACGGGACCAATCCCTCCTTGTGCCTTTGGAAAAGGGGAAAAGAAAACACCCCAGGAGTGTCAATGGCTCAGGTAAAGGGGAAGGGGAGGTGTATAGGCAACATACCTCGAGATAAAGACCACCTTTATCTTTTTTAAAATGGCCGTAACTGATTCCCACGAACCGGCCCAATGGTTAATCCCTGCTGAAAACACCAAGTGGGTTTGTAACACATTAGGAATAACCCCGTGTATATCAATATCTATTTTCAATGAAACATCCGAATACTGCATTCAGGTCATGGTAATGCCCCGGATTGTATACTACCCAAAAGACTATGTGTATACTCATCAAATCCCTTCAAAGCATCACATAGAAAAACGAGAACCATTTACAGCCCTCACAGTTGCTGTATTACTGTGCATAGGAAGTGCTGGAGTGGGGACAGGAGTGGCTTCCTTAGTGAACCAACAGCAAAGATTTAAAAATCTCAGAATGTCAGTAGATGAGGATTTAAGTAGAATAGAGAAGGCAATGGACAGTCTCGTAAAATCAGTAAGATCTCTTTCAGAAGTTGTATTACAGAATAGACGGGGATTAGACCTGCTGTTTTTACAGCAAGGGGAGCTGTGTGTGGCTTTGCGGAAGGAGTGTTGCACCTATGCGGACCACACTGGAATAGTAATTGACACTATGGCTGAGCTCCAGAAACAACTGGAGCAATGTAAAAAAGAAAAGGGAGGCCCAACAAAGTTGGTATGAATCTTGGTTTAACTATTCTCCCTGGTTAACAACCTTGTTGTCTACCATAGAAGGACCATTAATCTTGCTATTATAGCACTCACCCTTGGCCCTTGTATTTTTAACAAAATCATTAGCATAGTAAAGAACAGGTTAGAAGCAGCTCACCTCATGTTAATACGAGCAAAATATGAAGCCTTAATTGGGGAAGAAACAGAAGACTATTTAGAATTAAGTAAGAAAAAATTACAAAGGTTTAGCGAACAAAAGTAATAATATAAAAAAAGGGGGGAGTTGTGATGAAAACCTTTTGTTCGCCTGATAGACCTTGAGAGGATATTGCAAGGACTTGGAGGCTGAGATATCATTTTGCTGTTTTGCTTTATTTGCAAGGATGCTGTTAATTATTTTGCTTTGCTTGTCTGAAAGACCTTGAGAGTGAGCCAAGATGTCTCTAATTGTTTTTCTTTGCTTGCCAAGATGCTGATAGTTATTTTCACTTTGCTTGCGTTAATCATCTATCGCCTTAAGTGTTAGTAAGGGTCAGTAAAACAAGGGTGAGGAAGACTACTCACCTTCATCCCTCGACCACCAGAAGGCAGAAGAAGACCCCCTAGCAACTGAAGGAGCGCGCGCAAAACTACTAGAGGGGGGGACATGAAACCTGAGGAGCATGCATAGAACTACTAGAGGAGGGGCATGGAACCCCGGAAACTGAACAACTTAAAAGGAGTGAGCGGAGAGGGGGGGCCGCGGCAGTTTCGGAGCAGGAGCTCCTCTGTCGCCCGGCGCTGTTGATTTTGCTTTTACCTTCTGTAACTAATAAATCTTTTTAATCTTGATTCGATCTTTTATGGCCCATTGCGTTCATTTATAACACTGAGGAGTCACTGTCCTCCTCCAAAGAGGAGGGTGGCACTTGAATTAAAGTGCCAGTGTTATGGGAGGCAGACTTGACCAATGGTGTTGTGTCTTGGTAGCCAAGATGCTTCCTTCTGGTCTGCAGGGGCCCCCCATCTGGTCCCAGTGACAGGTAGACTGGATGTGGTAGACCGTGGGAATCCGAGGCTGGCTGACGTTCAGGGGTGGAGCTGCTGACAAAAGGGGTGCACAGCTGGAATGGGATTCCCAGTGGCAAGGGGAGCTCCCGGCACAGACACACCATTGATGAGGCAGGGGTGGGGCCCGATGCAGGGGGAGGCACCCACGGGGAGACGGGCACATCGTGGGTGGGGCCCAACACAGGGGAAGGTGGAGGGCACGGCAGAGGGGGTGCAGCAGTGTAAAGAGAGTGGCCATCTTGGGGTGTGAGGGCAGGAAAACTTGGAGGTACGGGAGACAAGATGGCAGGACTGGCTGGCAACAGTGCTGATGCCATTTCGTGAGACAGCCGGGGTGACAAAACTGGGTAAGAGGGCATAGGGAGAGAATCAAGGGAAGGAGCCAGTCCCACCTGAAGAAGGGTACAGAGGTAGTTGGGAGAGGTCAGGGAGACGGTGCAACCCTGTGCCTTAAGGTGGGCTCCTTCCTCCACTAGCCCTTGAGATGGGGAATAAGGTTTGGGACACAGGGGAGAGGGTGGAGGGGAAGGGCCTTTTAACTTGGGGATGCGAACCCAACACATGATCCCGACTCCCAAGAGATTGAACAATCATATAAAACATAGGGTAAAACTTTCCCCAGAACGATCCCCCTTAACTTGTAAATTGTTCGTAAACGCTCCAACTTGATGCCAAGACTTAATTTCAAAGAACTGAGTCCCGTGAAACATTAGGAAAGTGTTTGAAAAGAAGGAGAACAAACTGTTTTCACCACCTCCTAGAAAACTCAAATCTCCCCAGAAAAGGGCTATTTTTGACTTGGATATGAACTTCCCATTGTGGGGAACAAGTTCATTCCCCATCCCCACAGTTCTCCCACTGTCCGGTCCCGGAGGGTCTCTTCAGACAAGACCTCCTCAGAGAGGACATGCAGGTGGTCAGGAATCTGGATTCTCTCCGAGGCACTGGCAAGAAAGCAGATTGAGACGACCTTGTGTTGTTTCAGGGCTGTTTATTTATCTTATCTTTAAAAATGTTTCAGCCAGCCTGTCACAGGTCTGCTCTGCAGGGTGACCGTTGCAGAAGCACTCCTGGGCGGGCTGTGCCAAGGCCTTTATACTCTAAACTACGTATACAATATTTACAAATTTTCCCCAATGCCATGCAACCTCTTTACAAGGTCCAGTTCTTTCCCCATCCAATTTCTGGCTCCCAGGATGCAACTTCAACATGGAGGACATGAAGAAGAAGGAAGAAGAAGCCCACCACACCCAGGTTCCTCCATCTTGGCCATATGGCTCTTAATATAAACAATCCAAAAACCTACTTATACTACATTCTAATATTCTAATTTACACTCTACTTGTCATCATTTTCTGTGTCTCTCCCCTCAGCGTTGGCAAATTCTCCCAAGGAGCCAAATCCAGCCCCTGCGGCTCCTGGACAACACTCGGGGGTCTCAGAGGGGTCTGCCAGGGGGGTTTTTGCATCCCCAAAGGAGCTAGGGAAGTACCCTGGACTCCCACACCCACTACCAAGACAAAACGAAGAAATTCTGGCAGAAGGAGACACTCCAAACACTCACCACACCAAGGGTGTAACAGAAAAGATCTTGAGGGTGGTTCTCATTCTTGATAGGTCTTCTTTGCCACAGAATATTGTCTGCCACCCCCGCGATTTCCCCAATAACACTTAGGGATCTCTTTGTTAAAGTGGACATGGAATGTGGCTTAAAATCCTGTAGCTGAAGGCTACTGGAGACACTTCCAGGAACCTGCAAGAGGCCCCTGTTCAGTCTGCCACTTGTTTTAGGGTGAGGCGGTAGTGAGGTGCTGCAGCACTCTGAAAGTGTCTCCAGTAAAAGAGGAAAGCAGCTTTGGTGGCACAGACTCGTTCACAGGGGAAAAAGAAAGCCCACACACTCCACATAATCCAGGAATAGATCAAAGGAATGAGAGGTGAAAAATGCCTTTCACAGAGCACGTTTATTCCAGGCACAAGTGAAGGGTCCAGGAACAAAGACATGGAAAACTGGAGGGTCCAGCTTTAAATATCAGGCACAAAAGGGGATGGAGCAGAGCATCAGGGCCAATGGACTGAGGGCTCAGGGGTGGGGCACTGGCGAGGAAAAGGGGGACAACCAATAGTGTAAAAGGTGGCCAGGCTCTGCAGGAAAATGGGGCCAATGGGTGACCAGGGAAAAGAGAACATTTTAGGGAACATACACGTATGGGGGAAAAGGAGTGGAGAGGCCAACGGGCCAAGCAGGGAAACAGAACTGGGGTACATTAACATGAAACCACAAAGGGCTGTGGGGTGGAAGTAGTTCTTCTCCATGTCCTTAGTGTCCCTCCAACAGCTCATGGCCTCTTTCTCCATAGCATGGAGATTTCTGCCCCTCAGGCAGCTTCCAGGGCTCCCACAGTGAGGGATTCAGTATCTCAGGCCTCAGTCTGGTGGACACTTTGGTGAAAATGTCACGATTTCATTGCTCAGAAGATGGAAATACTAGATTCCAAAGTCCAGCATCCAAGAGAAACATCCAAAGAAAGCAATTCTCTTTGAGAATAACTAGTATATGAGCAAAGTGCTGCATTTAGTGTTGTAAGGTTTCATTAGAACTAGGATCTGGAGGCTTGTGAAGGAATGTGCTTTTGGATGTATGAAGCTGGTTACTGACTTTGAGCTGGTATCAGTACAACTGTGTTGTAGCTCCAGTTCCTTCAATTCCAGCCATATAATCGTAAGGTAGAGAGAAGAGGAATGCAATTATACAGAGATGTAGGAATTGCACATAAGAGCGGAAAGAAAATTACTTTCATAACATAAAATTTATAAAGAGATAAAGGCAGATTTCCGGTAAACAATGCAACAGTAAATCCATTGTGCCATGATAGAGAAATCTCAGATGACCAAACTGAACCAAGGTCCTCTGTGTGTCAAAAGTTAGTCATCTGTGTGGTCATGTATGCTTAATTTTGTTTTTTCATTTTTCTCTTTATTGTTGTATTTATCTGCTTCCTCAGTCATATTTGATGATGTCTTAATATGGCCATATAGAGGCAGAGGTAGTCATACACAGGGTTCATTGTACCCCGAATTTTTAAGAGGCTAGATCTAAATAATAAAAAAAACATGTAAATATTAGTATAAGCCTGAGAAAGTGGTCTTTTGATTCTGGTTTTCAATGAAATCTTTTAGAGTTGTCAAAATTGCTCAAAAATAATCCCCCAACAGACACACATAGAATGATTTACTTACAACATGGCCATAAACTTTAACTGATGTTTTCTGTTCCCCTACTTGGTGGATGCAATGGCAGTATGCGGAAAGGTCTTTTTAAATAGATGTATTTCTAGATGAAATTAAATGCCAGGTATTTGCATTGAAAAAAGCATGTAAAGAAATCATTTATGATGAAGTAAGTTTGCTCTTAGATAACCTGCAATGAAATGGAACTTAGCTGATGTTTTCTTAGGTTGAACCTGATTTTAGCAGGGCTCAACACTATCAGCAGAAGCAATTTTGGTTAAAAATGTCTTTAAAAATTTGCTATATGTTTAGTAATTACCCATTTCAATGAGTGTGTATATATATATATAAAAATATATATACATATATATATGTATATATACACGCACACAACTTTTGGAGAGTATTGATCAAGAAAAGCATTGATTTGCAAAAGGTAACTGAAGAATTCAAGCACAGGTTTTAGTCTTGCTGAATAGTTGCCAACAGAAGGAAATGCACATTTTCAGCTCATTTCATTGGTGATGTAGGCATAGGAGAATTGGTGGTTATTTGAGCTTTGAAAGTCCAGACCAGAGAGGCAGCATATTTATATTGTTCATTTCTCATATACAGTGCTTTGGGACTCATACAAGTGTTGACTGGTGCTGATTTCTTCATATATTCAATTCATAGTTGGGATTGCTTTCGCATCGCAGCATTTTGACATAAAGCATTAAATCTCCTTTGGAATTTTTCAAAAAGTGGACAAGTCATCTCCACTCATTCTTCAACATGGTGTCAATTACCCAAATTGAGGAATTCTAATAACAGAAATTTATGTAAGGAGTGAGCCTCCTCAGGTAGAGCAGGAGCTGAAGGCATCCTTGTGCTCTCCACAGCACCGGGTCAGTTCCCACCATTCTCCCCACACCACAGAGCACCCAATGGGACCTGGGCTGAGGAGCATCGCTGCATCTGGCATGGCTGAGATGGGTTCCCTGGAGCTCTCAGGAGCCCCAGCTCATCCCTGTGAACACAGGTCCCGTGGCAGAGTGGCTGGAAGGAAACCTGAATGTCAATTCTGCTTTTCCTGCTGTGTCACCTTTCACAGCAGAGCAGGGCCTGGGGAGGAAGGTGCTGTCCCCGGGAGCACAACAAACCCCTGAGCCCTGTTGGGAAATTCTGGTGGAGGGGTAGCTGAACACCTGACAATGTTAAGACTTCAGAGAATTGAAATAAGGATCTGAATTGGGAGACTTCCCACAGTTTGGAAAAAAATCCAATACACTTGGATTTTGGATTTACTATGGTTAAACACACTTGGATTTACTATGGTTAAAGTTAAGACACTCTTGTATGACCTAAAACAGCAACAGAGTGAGAACCGTGGAGGAGGAGGGTCAAGGAAGGGTGTAAATGTATGTTTGCTGTGGTTTGGTGTGGTTTGTTCGGGTTTCTGTGGGCACAGAGGCTGCAGTGATGCTCAGGCGCTGAGGCTGAAGGCGGCAGGAAGTGCAGCCCTGCCCTGCTCTGTCCCTGAGGCCCCAGTGCAGAGCCGTGTCCAGCTGTGCCCAGCACAGGAGGGATGTGCCTGTGCAGCAGGGCCGCAGGAGCCCTGGGCATGTGTGGAGGCCTGGAGCAGCCGTCCTGTGCAGCCAGGCTGGGAGAGCCGGGGCTGTCCAGCCTGTAGAGAAGCAGGCTCCGGGGAGGTCTCATTGCGGCCTGCAGTGCCTGCAGGGGGCAGGGAGCCATGGGCAAGGGAAGGGCCTGCACTGCAAGGGGGAGATTCCATGGCACGTTGGCATCAACTGTGATGGTGCTGAGACATGGCAACAGGCTGCCCAGAGAAGCTGTGCATGGCCTGTCCCTGGAATGTTGGAGGCCAGGCTGGACAGGGCCCTGGACACCCTGATCCAGTGGGTGGCAACAGAACCAGTCAATGGTTGAGGTGCTCCATGGCATTCTGGAGCTCCATGGGTGAGCAAAAGGGACACCCGTTACCTGGGCATGGAATGTTGGAACCGGTTGCCAGGGTCACTCCTGCTCCCAAGGTTCTGTTGACATGGAGTCAGTCGAGCCAGTTGACGGATTCTCTGCTGCGCTGCAGACGTGGAGCATCCGTCCTCTCCATCTCGAGTGGGAACAGAGAGAGATTTGCTTCCATTTTCGATCCAAACTCTGGTGTGAGTGTGCAGGTGAGTGCAGACAAGTCTTGGAAAGGCTTCTGCTGCTGAGAGGCTGGGCTGGGCTTAAGGATGGGCTGCACATGGGCTCAAGTACCAGAGCCACAGACTTCTCATCCAGCTTCGGACAGCAGCTGGAGACCTGCGAATGGGACACTGGGGCATGGAGGTGTTCAAGAAATTGGCATTCCAAATAGATAATCTCCACTCTACTTTTCTGATAGATTTGGAAGAGCAGTTTTCTCTGTATCTGAAAAATCTGCAGTGGGCTACCCAAAGGAACCTAAGGGATTGATCACATCCCTGGCATTCCTTTGTTGGTGTTAGCCCCGCTTACTTTGCCGCTGGTTTTGCTTGTGAAACACCATGAGCTCAGTAAATACTTTGCTACTCCATGCAAATCTGATTCTTAAAGCATTTTCCAAGGTATTTCCAGAAGGGATTTCAAGAAATTGTAACAAATGCATAGGAACATAGGGAAATAGAAACACAGAAGCTTTTAAAAACTTCAAGGAACTTCATGTTCTGGAATAATGAAGATTTTGAATCTCTGTGGTTGTTAGCAGTAGCTTATAGTGTGTTCAGCAATCTGATAGAACTGGGAAGTGGTCTTCTTATTCTCGAGACATTGGAACAGGATCCTTCAGGGTGAGGCAGCTTGTCAGAAATCAGGGGTGAGGTCTTTTCTCTGAGGTGCTGCATTGAGGTGGGAATGGCTCATAGCACTATTTGATCTGTATTCCAGCCTTCACAGGATTGTTTTCTGTATCCTTGTGTGCTGTCATTGGTGTTGTAAGAACCAAGGGCCGTGTTCATATCAGAGCCAGGGAAAATGCTAAGGCTTTGTTCTCTCCCAGGGTCAGCGAAAGCGCCCTGGAGGAGCAGCTGCTTCTGGACCAGCTCGGAAATGGAGCAGGCTGCAGCCCTACAGCACAGGTGGGACTTCACAGGCAGAACCAGCGGAGCTTGTGCAAAGTGGTACACCTGCTTTGGAGTCTGGTAAGAGCAGGAGCTGTTCTGGAGTGTGAGGACCTGCTGGCCATGTGCTTTTGCCAGTTTCTATGCCCTTTACTGGGGAGGAAGGAAAAACTGGGGCTTGAGGAATCACCTGGTACAGCATCCTGAAACAATAAGCCTTCTGACAACTGTTTTGGTTTGTTAATGAGCTCACTACATTGGCCCGTAGTGAGAGATGAGCTGTGTAGCAAAGGTCCTCAAGTGCTGCTCAATCACCTGAATGTGTGCTCTGATGAGCTGGCAGTCACTGCAGCTGTCATAGTGGAGGTGGCAACCTGAGTGTGGGATCTCCCAAGCTGGAAAAAGATAAGGGAAAGTTTGTCATTACCTCTGTTCGATCCTTCAGGGGAACATGTATAGCATGGTAGTGTAAAATTAGGATCCCCTCTATTGTTGGTTGTTTATCTTCTCCTGTGTGCTAATCATTCCCCTATGTGAGATGATTCACCTGTTGATGTGAATCTTCCATAAGCTGCACTTATTCATCAAAATCCAAGACAACTTGTGAGGAGCACAGCTGCTCTTCCTCTAGTATTTCCTCTTCAGAGGACAGGGCTGACAGTGCTCCCTGTGGACTGTTGAGGGCAAAGCTTGGGTGAAATTTTGGACACGTTCCTGAGTAAAGGGAGACCCAGGGCAGACAGTGAATTCAACCTAATGCTGTTCCACAGTGGCAGCCCATTTCATTCCTCTGCAATCAGTGACCTTGATTCTAACCTTCTCTTTCTTCAGCTGCTGGACATTTCATAAAGCATACAAGTGCATTTTCTGGGCCTGAAGTCATTGTTATTCTTAGTGGCGATGAGTCTCCTGTGGTAAGTAGTGAAAGGCACTCTTCCTTTTGCATTCAAATTAGTTTTCTTGCCTTTCTTCTGGAATATTGCTGAGAACCCAGACCTTCCTACCCAAAGGTAGAAAGATGGCTCTGATTTACCACTTTAGACACATTTCCCAGTCAAACCCAAACACACTCATGAACATATTAGCATGCCTGAGAATCACTTGAACGGAGTGGGTGACCAACCTAAAAGAGGTTCTTGCTCCAGTGATTTAAAGGAGAGCACAGGAAGTCTTTGGCTTCCCAAGTAAGAAGCGTTTCATCTGCAGCATCACTTTAAGGTACCCCTGTCGCTGAGGTGTAAAATGCTCCTGCAGATGACTGGACTAGACTCTAATTCTGTTTCTTATTCCAAGAAGTCTTTAAAAGAGTGCCCTTTGGTATTTTTTCATTTTCCCCTCCTATTTTGAAGGAATATGCTTTCATCTAGCTCCACAGTGCAGTGTATCTGCTTAAGTTTGGGATGCCACTGCTGCTGTGCAAACCAGAAATGCAGCAGACATAGAATGAGAATTACATCTTGACAGGGTTGCCCCTGAATCTTTACAAAGCAAAGGCCTCCAACTTGACAACAGCATTTGTATGAGCCAGCTCCACCTGCACCAAACACAAGAGACGGTTTATGTACAGATTGTTTTCTCTTCAGTAGCTGTTTGTATAATAAGTAATGTTCAGGTTATCACAGGTGAACTTGTCAGTTGGAGGGAGAAAGAGGGAAAGAAACAGCTCAAGGCCAAATTCATTTTGGGAGCTGAAACAGAGGGGCAGGAAGTTCAGTGTTCAGGTGGTTCCTAAGTGCCTCCATCTCTTCCCCACTTCAGGACAGGGAACAGAGCCAGCAGCAGCCACATCTTTCCAGAGCATCAGACAATTCAGCTGAGCAACAGGGAAGGACAGATGAAGAGGAACCAAGAGAAAATCATGGGTCTGTGAGAAAGGAAAAGGCTATCAAAACTCTTAATTTCAGATATGTGGTATCTAGGTTTTGGCCAAGCTTTTGGTTCTGCTTTAACTCTGCAAATACTTTAGTCTTTCAATACAGTGGTCTGTCTGGCAGAGTAGTAATTAAAAGAATCTAAAAAACACATCACAAAATTCAGAGGAAACCTTTCTTTTCTTTTTATGGCATCTTAATTGAATAGTTATTACTTTCATATCTTTCTGGTCTTCATTTGTATTTAGTCCTTTGTATTTATCCTCATGACCTTCACAATGGGATTAGATTTCACTTTCCTACAAGGCAAAACCTTAGTTATTTTATTTCCAGTAAACAACCATGTGTATTACCAGCTTAAATGACTTCTCTCTGACTTACTCTGCATCTTGCTCCTTTACAGCAAGATGCATCAAGCACCTCTGTTAAAATACAGATGCCTCCCTGGAAAGAGGACAATCTTGCTATTTTCTGAAGAATCTTAACTTTGATGATGTACCAAATTTTACAAATCCAAGAGGAAAAAAGCCTACAGATCAGTTTTACAATTTCAAAAGCTGATTCCTCAACTCTTCCACACCAGTTTCCTTATTGGCAACGTTCAGCAGTGATACGAAACAAGCACAGAAAACAAATGGGAGAAGAAATGCAGACAGCCAGCAGGGGACCACCTAACAAAATACTGGGAAAAAAAAAGCATCCAGCAACAATTTCACTACAAAATGGACTGATCTTATAGTTAGCTTCAAAGCAATACATGGACTTGCTTACCTTCAAAGCCTGTTCAATTTTCAATTAAAAATAGAAAAATAACTCCACAGGCATCATTACTGTTAAGCCTTGTCTATGTCTTCAGCTTTTCTTATTTGACTTACAGGATAATGAAATGTATTGAGATGGGATTTCAAGGCAGGTGGTGGACAAGGTATGGGAAGTATGTGTTGTTTTAGAATCCTCAATATCAGCAGACAATTTGCTAAAGTTGAATTCTTTTTTTTTTCCAAGCAAAAGAACCACCTAGTGTTTTTATCTTCCCTGGTGTTTCCAAGGAAAACACTATTAGCTTTCTAAGCATACATTTACTGGCTATTGGAATAAATACACTTAGCAAACAATGTAATTTTAAGAACAATCTGCTGAAGCAGTATTTTATTTTTTAAGATATTTTAATTAAATACTTGCTTTAAGAAGGAAAAGTGTTTCAAATCACAATTTTGCCCTCCTTTATCCTTATTCAACAGCACGGATCTTTCAGTGCATGGGCAAATGGTTAAACTGAATGTGGCACATGTTTGCTGTTACTGCTGAATACATCTTCTGCTATACTGCCAATTTTCAGAGAAAAGGTTAGAATCAAAAGATGTTGTTAAGAAAAATAACAAACATTATTTCTTCTTGACTCCCTGAGCACTCAGGTTACTCTTCATCTCATCTATTATTCCTCAGTCTCAGAACAGAACAAGCCTAGTCCTGTTACATCTAATTCAACTCCAAGTACAATTTTTACCCAAATAATTTTCACCCCTTACACCCTTTCAGTTGTGATGTTTTATTAACTTCTTGGTTTTGTTTATTTGTTTCCCTGCAGCCATAGGTAACAAATGTTAGTTCATGTGAAATATAAATCAGACAGAAACAGTACATCACCTGTGGGGATTCTGGGTTTCTTTTCCTTTTCTGGATAGTTATCAAAGTTAACAGAAATTTCCTTACTTCTCACACACGAAAACCAGCACAAACTTCCCAAAATGCAGTTTTGGAAAAGGCATGCATGTTGGACCATAATTACATGTAGATCAGTGGAATAGCTTCAGTAAAGGGGAAAATTAAAGGAGACTACCTAACCAATAGGTTAGCAAAAGGTGAGCATTAATGGATCAATAGATCAATTTAAGTGCCAAGTGTCCAGAGTAGCTTTCAAGGGTGATAATGGATTTTAACATCATGGATTTTAATTGTGCACTATAACAGTGCTGTTTGAGCCATTATATGACTGAATTATTATGATTTCTGTATCAGCTTGGATGTAAAACTTGACTCTGGACTGAATTGTGTCACTTAAGGGAATTCAGAAGGAAATTATTTTATACATTCAATGAAATTAAATGTATTCTGCATTCCTGGTGTCACCATTTGCCAACCTAAAACAAATTGTGCACCAAGCTTGCTGTAAAAAACCCATGCACTGGTCTAACCCATGCTGGTATCTTCCTGAGAAGGAGAATCAGGGAGGTCTAGATCCATGTGTTCAGTAAGAGAGAGCAGAGAACAAATGAATCAAGGAAATAAATAAAAAGAGAGAGAGGCAGGCGGAAATAAATACTTTTGCATTGCTTAAGTTATGCCTCCACAAATCCATATGCAGACATAGTAATTCTATGAACAAATCCTAACTTCTCCCTGCCCCTCCCAAGTGAATGACTAGATCTAAAGTTTAGAACAATAAGACAAAAATCTCACAAAGCTTAGTGGCTTCATCTGTCATATGGTGGCTATACCCCTGATGCACAGAGTTCCTTAATCAATACTTACTTCTCATATTTCTTTTTAAAATTAGAATGCAAGCACCATATCCATAATGCCATATTTCTGAAGCCTAAGACCTAAGACTCTCATCCCAATTAAAATGCAGCAAGCAGATTGGTTTTAACACTCAGTGGCATTCTTTTTCTGGACTTGTTGCCTTTAGGAGCTGGATCAGAGATCACACAGAGTTAGAGGAAATAAAATGGGTATTTATTGAAAGGCCTGCAAAGGCCACACCCTGGCAGCACAGTGCCACAACGTGGCCCCTGCCCTGCCTCAGTGGCTCCAAGATGGAAGTAAAAAAGGGCTTGGTCACATGATTTCACCTTTTTATAGACTTCAGCCCATTTACATATAGCAGTCCACCATCCAATTAATAGTCTCAAATTGTAAGGTGTCATCCTCCTCTTCTCCTGGCTGGCCTGCCCTCCTCTTCTCACATTGTTTATACTTTTGGTCTGGAGTCTGAAGAAACTGTCCTTGAGTCCATAGCTGGTATCGGACTATTTTGCATTTATCAGTCTAAAGCACGACAGAAAGCACACCCAAGCAGAACAGAAAACTTGGATCTTAAGGCATCATTTCCCCCCTTTAGAGGTTTGATAAGGCCTCTACTACCTTGTCAAGTCTCTATTCTAAATTTCACTAAGAACAGAAACTTAATAACTGATCAATTTCTTACAATAATATTATAAATGTGTAACATAGGAGAAATATCTAATAACAAATATGTCCTAATAAGCATAAACAATAATAATAATCAATTTAACAAAAAAAAATTACATAATCAAATACTGTATGATATAAAGAAGAACAGCAATTAAACATAGAGTAGAAACATAAAAAAGAAATTCCCCGAAACACGTCATCATTTACATTTGTCTTTGTTGTCAAAATTGTTCAGGAGCAAAGCCTTTCTTAATTTTGAAGTAATTAATATATCAGGAGAGCATTAGATGTTTATCAAAACATCTTTTCCTTTAGACTTCTGCATCCCAGTCTGCTGCACCAGGCAGCTACAAACTGTTAGAAAATTTGGTATTTGATCTTTTCATTTTAGGCACATAAAAGGAATCACCTGAAATGGGTGATCCCCAATGGGTAATGGAGATGCAGAAAATATGTCCTAATAAATATCCAGTGCTCTGCTTGCCACAAGCTGCATCTGCAGCTGAGGTGTCTCCCCTGGGACCCGCTGATGAGACAGAGAGCTTCCACCAGACAGCACCCCAGATGGGACCCAGAGCTAGTGCAAACACCAGCAGATTCAGGTGCTCACCTCAAACATACATCCACATCTACAGCACAAAAACATCTTACAAACTGCAGAATCTAATGTTTATCTGATGAGATGAGACACGTCCACTATGTTTGCTCTCATAAAGTTACTGCAGATAAATACCTCAAACCCGAGTCTGCAGTGCTGCCCTATTTGACGGATCAGGGGGAGCACTAACAGTACCCCACCCTGAGTCTCTGTGCATTCCCTCTTAGCCTCATTTTGTTTCAGTGCTGGCCCAGCCCTGCTGTTCTGAGCTCTGTGGCTCTGACCCTTCTCCTATCCCTCCTGCCAGACTGCTCTCAGGAGAGGAGGGGAGGAACAGCCCATAGCACAGGACAGCCTCACTGCAGCTAATTTAGTCTGCCTGGGCGAGTGAAAGGCACAACAGCTCTAACAGAGGCTCACTGTGGTTCATGTACCTGTGGCCTTTGCTCCACCTCCATAAGTTAGAACTCACAATCATGTCTTTCAGACATTGGCAAATTTCACAGTGATACCTACAAATTATGGCAGCAACTTATGCAAGAACAGTAAACAATATCTGACTGGCATTCTTTAACCAAGAAATCTAGCCATATATTATAGTACTAAATTTAAATACAAAGTAGAATTATTTAATTACATATTGGGGATTAAATTCCAAAGTTCATGGATGAGTTAGCCAGTCAATGTTACCCACCAGGTTCCAGTTGTTACTGTTTTGCTTCTGGTGAGCCCAGACAACTTGAGATCTGACTTGATACCAGGGTGACTCTACAAGTAGGGGGCAAAGGAGACCTTGGGACAGGCCTCGATGATGACCCGGCTGGTGACTTACAAGTAGACCCAGCAGTGGGTAGTGCGGTGGGTGCGGTGGGTGTGGAGCTGCTAACCGGTCAGTACCAGCAGGCAGTCGCTGCAGCTGTCCAGCAGCACGGAGGGGGAAGGGGGCCCGCAGAGCGCGGGGCAGCCACGACAGTCACACACCTGCGGCGTGTTGGGGTTGCTGCAGAGCTGCACCCAGCAGATGCACAGCCCCAACAGCAGCACGCCCTGCTGGAGCAGCTTTAGCTCTCTGTCTCGGGCGCCGCTTAACCCGCACAGCACTGGCCCACCTGATTCGCCCTCGGCAGGGCACGGGGCACTGCTCGGGGTCGCTTCTTTCTTGGGGACATGGAAGACGAATTTCTTCTTTGGTTGCAGCTGCGGCTGTTTCATGCCCTGTTGTAGCCTAGCTTCCCGTGCCCCCCCTCGGCCCCCTTTGCAGGGTTGTGGGAGGAGGGGCCGTGCCCTGGCCTTCGGGGTTGCCAGGGTAGCTTTCAAGCCTGAGAGCAGAGGAGGTACCACCTCCCCCATAAGCGGTTCCCTCTCTGCCTTCTTTGTAAAGGGCCCTGTGCCCCGGCCCCTCCTCTCGGGGCGGCCCCGAGGGCTGCACACACTGGCAATCTCCTCCGCCCTTACCGAGTCCCCGGGGTGCTGGAGACGGTGGCGGGGACAGTGTGCATGGCTGCCAGGGCCCGCCTTCCTCCTCCTTCACTGACCTGAGCCCTGCCTGAGCCGCGCCCCCCCTTTCCCCCCTTTGTGGGGCTGCAGGAGGAGGGACTGCACCCTGGCCAGAGCCCACACTCAGTACAGCTAGGATCGATTCTGCTTTCATGGCTGACACTACCAGATCCATCTCTGCTTTCTCTCCTTTTTTATATAACCTATTAAAAGTTGGTTCTTTCTTTTTACCCTTTAATACATGTTCTTTTTCTTTATCCCGGTCCAGCTCACATGCTAATACCAAGAAGAGCCAGGCATATTTTAACTCTTCAAAAAATCTATCTCTGCGTGTACGAGACATTAAACTTGATATTAATTTTCGATTTAAACTTCCTAGCTTAGGCCAAGTTTCTCCATTATCTAATTCATACACTGGCCAGATTTTTTCCGAAAATCTAATAAGTTTAGGTTTTGAAAGCTTAGACTCCTCTCCAATCAGATTTGCCCATCTTTTCAATATTAGCCCCAAAGGGCTATCTCTTGGAATACTATTATTATCAAATTCAGAAGAGGATGTGCAACCCATTCTGATATCCTAAAGCATACAGCAAAGCACAAACAGTTGGGATTCAAACCCCTGACCCTCTGAGCCACAGCACAGACACTAATTAACTGCAGCACCCTTTGGCTTCAAGCCAAGAGCACTGCAATTCAAACCTGCTCTTTATGAAGGTGGTCCTTCTCACAGATAAAGAGCAGAAGTGTTGTGCTGAGGTTCTCCAAAACAAATTCACACTTTACAAAATTACAAATTACAAATCCTGAGACTCTCCAAAACAAATTCACACTTTCCAAAATTACAAATTACAAATTCTCTTAGCACCTAACCCAGATGCTAAACAAACAGAATACCCTTTTATTCCGTCACTCACGTCTCTGTTCCCAGGGTTCTTGGCTCTGATATCTCTGGACCTGAGTTGGGCCTTTCCAGAACTGTCGGCCTCAGTCCAGGGATTTTCCAGATGCTTCCTCTCCTGCCTGGCTCGCCAAAAAACTATTGCCTTTAGGAGCTGGAACAGAGATCACACAAAGTTAGGGGAAATAAAATGGGTATTTATTGAAAGGCCTGCAAAGCCACGCCCTGGCAGTACAGTGCCACAGCATGGCCCCTGCCCTGCCTCAGTGGCTCCAAGATGGAAGTAAAAAAGGGCTTGGTCACATGATTTCACCTTTTTATAGACTTCAGCCCATTTACATATAGCAGTCCACCATCAAATTAATAGTCTCAAATTGTAAGGTGTCCTCCTCCTCTTCTCCTGACTTGCCTGCCCTCCTCTTCTCACATTGTTTATACTTTTGGTCTGGAGTCTGAAGAAACTGTCCTTGAGTCCATAGCTGGTATCGGACTATTTTGCCTTTATCAGTCTAAAGCACGATGGAAAGCACACCCAAGCAGAACAGAAAACTTGGATCTTAAGGTATCATTTGGTGAGGAAAGAATGGAAAAGCCTGATTAGGTTTCCTGAACAACAAACCCCACTGGGGAACCACATGCTCAATACAGGCTGCCTTGAATGATGTCACCTTTCTACAAGGGACAGTGTGACCAGAAATGATCTCTGTAAGCAGAATTCTTTGAGTTTTTCAGCTGAATTCTCTGTCTCCATCCTTTCCCTGAATCTCTGTTGCAGATGGAAGCTGCTGGTGCAATTCTCTGCTTTAACTTCTTTTTTTGAATGCAAATAGATGTTTGCGGGTGTATTAAGCAGGATTTGCTCAATGTTTGCACAAAACTTTTGTATTTCTCATGGAATGAAGGGCCCATTTTGACACAACAGGGCCACGTGGATCCAGTGGTCCATTGCAACACTGTGAATCCAAGGAGATCATGGCAACACCGCCAGAACCTCGTGAAACCAAGGAGTCCATGGTAACCCAGCAGGGCTGCATGGATCCAATAGTCCATTGTTACCCTGTGCATCCAAGGAGTCCTTTTGGCACCATGGAAGCTCATGGAATCAGGTAGGCCATGGTGACACTGCAGAACTTCATGAAACCAAGCATCCATTGTGACCCAGCAGGGCATCACTGGAACCAAGGAACCTCTGCTCACAGTATGGAAACTCATGGAACCAGGGGCTGTTGCACCTCTGCAGAACCAGCACAGCTCCTGGACCTTGTCCCCTGGCCCTTGGGAAGTTAATGTGATAATTTGGGTGGGCAGGGGGATGTGGGCAGTGGTGTGGCCAGTAGCTTTGGTCAGTGGGGTGTGGAAAGTAGGTGTGGACAGTGGGTGTGGGCAATGGAGTGGCCAGTTTGTGTGGTTACTGGAGGTGGTCAGTGGCATGTGGTCAGTTGGTGTAGCCAGTGGGTGCAGTCAGTGGGCATGGTCATTGGGTTGGTCAGTGGATGTGGTCAATGAGGGTGTGGTAACTTGGTGTGGCCAGTGGGTCTGCTCAGTTGTGTGTGGTCAGTCAGGGTATGGTCAGTTGAGTGGTCAGTCAGTTTGCTCTTTTGTGTGGTCAGTGGATTGTGCTCAGAACAAGCAGGCAGTGGGTGTGTTCAGTGGCTGTGGTAATTCAGGGTGGTCATTGGGGGTTGTCAGAAGTTGTGGGCCGTGGCAGTGTTGTCACTGGAGGTGTTGTCAGTGTGTGTGACCAGTGGGTGTGGTCAGTGGGAGAACTAGGTGGGGTGTGGTCAGTGGGGGAACGGTCAGTTGGGTGGTAAGTGGTTGTGATCACAAGGGTGTGGGCATTGGTGTCTTGGCAAAGGGTGTGGTCAGTGGTGTCTTGGTGAAGGATGTGGTCAGTGGGTGTGGTCATTGCTGTAGTCAGTGGCTACGGCCAGTGACTAAGGTCAGTAAATGTGGTCAGTCGGGTAGTCGGGTGGGGGTGGTCACTTAGGTGGTCAGGGATTTAGTCATTTGGATGTTGTCAGGGGTGTGGTCAGTGGTTAAGGTCAGTGGGGATATGCTCAGTGGGGGTATGGTCAGTTTGGGAGTCAGTGGGGTGTGATCAGTTCCTGCAGTCAGTGAAGGTGGTCAGTGATGGTGGTCAGTGGGTGTGAGAGGTAGAGAGTGGTCACTGAGTGTGGTCAGTGGGTGTTGTTGGTGGATGTGGTCAGAGCGTGTGGGCTGTGGTGGTGGTGAGTAGGAAAAAATTGGTGGGGTGGGGGCAGTGGGTGTGGTCATTAGGGATATGGTCAGTTGGGTGGTCAGTATGGTCAGGATGTGGTCAGTGCATGTGGCCTTTTGGGGTGGTCATTGGGAAAGTGCTTGGCCAAGGCAAAAGGAG
Organism: Erithacus rubecula; assembly: GCF_903797595.1. Classification (NCBI taxonomy): domain Eukaryota; kingdom Metazoa; phylum Chordata; class Aves; order Passeriformes; family Muscicapidae; genus Erithacus; species Erithacus rubecula. The sequence continues at coordinate 4,978 of NW_027635396.1, read as the reverse complement.
GCTCCCTGTGTGCCCTGCTCCCATCTCCCTGAGCTCCTGAGAGCTCTGCAGTCCCTGCTGCCATCCCATCTGCCCAGGCCAGCACAACAGCCCCAGCCTTGGGGCTGTGCAGAGCTGCTCCTGCTCCAGACCCAGGGCCCATCCCTGAGCTGGGGCAGTCACAAAACTATGCCCATTTCTACTCATTCCTGCTCTGATCAGGATGAATCCTCTGACACTTGGAGGATGCTGATGAATTTTACTGTTCCAGAGGCCTCTTCTTTCTTGAGTTCTTCAGTTCAGGAATTCAGTGGCAAAGACACGTAAACATTTCTGCAAAACACCGAAACAAGAAACACATCTGGGAATAATTTAAGTTTTCAATTCTTCTGTGGTTAATTAGAAAGATTTCAGATGTGTATTCCAGGTGAATATACTTTATTGGAAACAATGCAGAGAGAACTTTTGTATTGTTGTCTTTTCCTGTTTATAGAAGGATATAAGCAATGCCCAAATAATACTGACCCAAAGCAATGTTTAATGCAGTATGAATAGATATGAAATTCAAGACCCTTCAGGGCTGACAATCAATAACACTTTGTCCCCACCCCCTTTCAAGCATTTCCCTCATCCAACCCCTCGGACTCCTATGGATCAGGAATGGTGTGGCCAGCAGGAGCAGGGCAATTATTCTTCCCCTGTAGTCAGCACTGGTTGGGCAGCACCTTGAGTGCTGTGTCCAGTTCTGGGCCCTCCAATTTAGGAAGTAAGTGGAGGGGCTGGAGCATGTCCAGAGTAGGGCAAGAAGTCTGGTGAGGGATTTGGAACACAAGTCTTGTGATGAGCGGTTGAGGGAGCTAGAGTTGTTATCCTGGAGAAGAAGATCTTCAGAGAAGCAAGAGAGTGTCAGGGCAGAGGTTGGACTCTGTGATCCTCAAGGTCTTTTCCAGCCTTGCTGGTTCTGTGATTCTCTGAAACCACCCCTGGTGCAGTTGCAGGATAAGCCCTGGGCCTCCTCTTCACAAGGTCCAGCAGCCCAGGTCCCTCAGCTTCTCCACACAGACCGCAAAGCCCATCCTGTCGGTCCTGCAGAGCCTCTCCAGCCCAGACTGCCCAGAACAGGGAGCCCCACACCCAGACACACCAGCCCAGATGTGCACCCCGGGCCTGTGGTGCCTCTGGCAAGGGAGCAGCACGAGGCACTGCAGGACCCTGCAGACAGTTCCTGCAGCACTTGTAGAATGATCTTGATTCTCAAGGGATGTTTGCATGATGCCCACTTAAGAACTGAAATGGGGAGGGGGATCAGAGAGGAAAGGGCAAACAGGGATGGGCTATTTGTCGGCTAGGGAACAGGGTTGGACAGCAGGAAGAAATTAGTACCAGGAAGAAGAAAGAAAGTAAAGGTGAAGCAAAGGAAATGCTCAGGGCAGTTTGGGGGTGGCTGCCAATAATCTCTGGTTCTGATCAACAACATCTGCAGTGGGACAGCAAACTCACAGCTCATGGGAACAAACTTTCTAGTTGACTGCAGAAGCCTCGACAAACCTGAGTGGTGTCCCTCCCATCCCCAGTCCTTGCTGGCCCCAGGGGCTGATGGCATTTGTGCTCACTCAGCTCCATCTCCCCACAGCAGCACCATGGGGGTGCTGACGCCTGCTCTGTGCAGTGCAAACAGGGGCTCCTGAGCCAGTGCTGCCATGTCTGTGCCTGCAAGGATGCAGCACCTGTGTGATCTGGGGGAGAAGCCAGGGCTGCAGAGGGGGGATGTTGTTGGCAGGTGCATGAAGACGCTCTGGGACGCTGCCCTGGGCTGTCCAGAGCAGTGGGGATGGATCAGCCCCTGCTCTGCTGCTCCTTGCCAGGGTCTCCCCCTTGCAGGGACCTTGCAGAGCACCAGCCATGCTGTTTGCCCCCAGCCTGCCCACAACCCGCCTGAGGCTGCTCACGGGGGTTTTCTCTGCTCAGCATTGACCTGGCCAAGTGTTCAGGAGAGAGCCTGGCCAAGTAGCCTGGAGCCTCCAGGCCCTGCCCTGAGGCATCAGCGCTGCCCCAGCAGTGCCCATGGCCTCTCCCTGCTGCAACCCCGGCACTGCCACCCCCAGGGCTGTGCCCGGCCCCAAGAGCACTCAGGCCCTGCAGCAACACGAGGGGCAGGAGGACAGCGGGGCAGCGGCACGAGAGCAGCACTGGCAACATCAAGTGCTGCTGCTGCTGCTGGACACAGCTGCTGTGCCAGCACTGATCTGCCCCAGCTCTGCACACAGAAATTGCTGCTGCAGCTCCAGAGGAGGGAATAAAATGCGGATGAGCAGTGAAAACTTTGCTGGCAGACCCTTTAGTTCATTTAAGGCCTCTGAGAGTGCAGACCCACATTGTCAGATTTTGTGGCCACAGGGAAGGAGAAGAGAAACCAAATTAGAAATGGCACAATGACATTTCTTTGTGGACAGTATTAAAAAAAAAAAAAAAAAGGTAAAACAATGTAAAAGAACCTCCAAAATGGAATCAGCAAGAAGTGTCAAAGATGACTTTTATTACAAGTGATTTTCAGAAATTGGCCTGTAGTTTAATGTTCCTGAAAGCAGCCAGTCATCAGTGTCCACATTGCAGCTTTGAGCTCCTGGTTCCTCAGGCTGTAGATGAGGGGGTTCAGGGCTGGAGGCACCACTGACTACAGAACTGAGAGTGACAGATCCAGGAATGGGGAGGAGATGAAGGGGGGCTTCAGGTTGGCAGATAGACCAGTGCTGAAAAACAGGGAGAGCACGGCCAGGTGAGGGAGGCAGGTGGAAAAGGCTTTGTACCGTCTCTGCTCAGAAGGGATCCTCAGCACAGCCCTGAAGATCTACACATAAGAGAAAACAATGAACACAATACAGCCAAATCCTAAACAGACACCAACAGCAATAAGTCCAAAATCCCTGAGATAGGATTTGGAGCAGGAAAGCTTGAGGATTTGAGGAATTTCACAGAAGAATTGGTCCAGGGCATTGCCATGGCACAGGGGCAGGGAAAATGTATTGGTCATGTGCAGCAGAGCATTCAGAAAGCCACTGGCCCAGGCAGCTGCTGCCATGTGGGCACAAGCTCTGCTGCCCAGGAGGGTCCCGTAGTGCAGGGGTTTGCAGATGGACATGTAGTGGTCGTAGCTCATGATGGTCAGGAGAAAATATTCTGCTGAAAGGAAAAACACAAAGAAAAAGACCTGAGCAGCACATCCAGAGTAGGAGATGTTCCTGGTGTCCCAGAGGAAATTGTGCATGGCTTTGGGCACAGTGGTGCAGATGCAACCCAGGTCAGTGAGGGCCAGGTTGAGCAGGAAGAAGAACATGGGGGTGTGCAGGTGGTGGCCGCAGGCTATGGCGCTGATGATGAGGCCGTTGCCCAGGAGGGCAGCCAGGGAGATGCCCAGGAAGAGGCAGAAGTGCAGGAGCTGCAGCTGCCGCGTGTCTGCCAGTGCCAGCAGGAGGAAGTGGCTGATGGAGCTGCTGTTGGACATTGCTCCACTCTGGACATTGTGGACTGTTGAAAGAAGACATTGATACGCTGGGACAGATTTCCGTGAGTCAATCCTAAGCTTTTTTTTTTCAGTAATTTACTCAAAAATTCTTCTCTTTCTTTGGAGAAATGTCACTTCCTATTTTTTAAATTTTTAAGCTGTGGGTTTTCATGTTAATGTATTGCCAGCATCGTTGAAGGGGCAGAAATCCTCTTTCAGCATTGCTCTCAACCTGAACATTGGGGAGCCCAGAGGGAAAAAAGGACTCCCACTCCCAGAGCAGTCACACCTGTGGGCCCCATACAGCTGGCACTTGGTGATTAGACCTCTCTCTATTTCAGGGTGACTGCACTTAAAATTTTCTGCAAAAATAAAAAGGACTCTTTGAAATGTCTGGTTTCAAAGTAAATTTCTCTGAACCCTTCTCTCTTTCCATAGGCACCCGAAGATGGAGGGTATCCAGGTTTCATAGGTCTGTCTGCTGCCTGGAGTTGTGCCTACTGGGAGCTTCTCTTCTCTCTCCAAAGCTTGTCCCTACTAGTGCTGCCAGAGCCCAGCCCAGCCCTGGGGGCTGAGCTCTGCCCTGCAGACCCCTCCCAGCACAGGGCACTGCCCAGGAGCATCTCCCTGCCAGCAGGGCTTTAAGGGCAGTTCAGACAAACTGAGATGCTGCAAGCCAAGGTGCTGCTGCTGCTGCTGTTTGTAGGCAGGGGAGGGTGAGGAGGCACTTTGTGAGTGAGATGTAAGGCAGATCTGCTGATGCCCAGTGAGACAGTGCAGGAGTCTCAGTGACACAGACACACCTGACAGCCCCTTTCCCTTCCCTTGAGGAGAAAGCTGAGAGCAGCCCTGGCCGTGCAGCACCATCTGCACAGCAGGAGGAATCTGCCCTCATGGGGGTGGCTTCCTCCACCTCTATCTTCTCCCCACAGACCATGGGGAGCTGCCAGGCAGGCTGAGAGCTGCCCCGGGCAGGTGGCACATGCCCTGAGCTGGCCAAGAGCCCTGAGGGCTGCAGGAGCTGCTCTGCAGGACAGCCCTGGGCAGCCCTGGCTGCAGCCCCAGCTGCACCCCTGCAGCCGTCCCTGGCAGCAGGAGCCATCCTACCCTGTCCCTCTGACAGTGCCCAGGGCAGCCCTGCTCTGCAGCACATCCTCCTCCTCCTCCTGTGCCTCAGAGAAACTGGGAGAGTCCTCCTGACACATCCCCCAGGCTGTGGGCTTTGCTGGCTCCAGGAGATCCCTCCAGGAGCACAGGGGACATTGCCCTGCACCCACACACCACGTCCAGGGCTGTGAAGATGTTTCCCTAAGTGAAGTCTCAGCTCAATGTCTTCCCAGTCCTGATTGCCTTTAGCCTGTCTGGGACTGGCTCCTGTCCCCTCAGTGCCTGCAGGCAGTGCCCTCAGACCTGCTGGGCTGGGAGAGAAGCTGCTCCTCAGCAGAAATGTCTTTTTGAAGTTTTTCCTGGTTGAGATTGGGAGCTGCCTCTGTGCCA
>NW_027635397.1:0-33886 GCF_903797595.1 Erithacus rubecula | reverse complement strand
CCTCCTCTTCCTGCCGCTCATTCCTGTGTCCCTCCTCTTCCTACCGCGCTGCTTCTCTTCCGTCTCTTTCACTCCTCCTCTTCCTCCGCTCCTGTTACCTCTCCCAGCGCAGCCAGAGCCGCTGGAACTGGGGTGCCCAACGCCCTGAGCAACCCCAGGTCCTCCCAGGACCCCTCAAATCCCTGGAACCGAGCGTCCCCGCATCCCCTAGAAGATCCCCGTGTCCCCAAGCAGGTCGTTATTTACATTTCTATTTTTATTCTGGTTTGGGTGTTTGGAAGGACAAAGAGAAATGCAGAGCAATCCAGGCCACGGGGAGGACGTGCAGCTCCCGGCCAGGTGTCCCAACACGGATCAGCAGCACCAGGCTCAGGGGGGCTCTGCCCACCGGGGGTCCCTGGGGATCATCCAGCGCGGATCCTGCCATGGGGATGGAGCTGCAGCAGGGCACTGTCTTGGTTTGACAGACAGGTGTCTGCTGAGGAGCTCTGGAGCTTCTCTTGAAACGGAAAATATAAACTCCCTCCCTCTAAATTAATAGGACTTGGAAATTAAGGAGCTCCCTGGCAAAGATATGGGATTTAGAACAGCGGTTTTTCACTGGGAAAATGAAAATAAAAGTATAGTAATATAAAGAGCAAACCACTGGCAAGGTCAGAATGCAGCCTGTAACCCTGTTACTCAGGGTGTTGGTTACAGTCTGAATAATGGTACCTGTAGTTTTCTTGGAGGGACAGATGTGGTTTTGTTGAAGCAATGATTTTGGAGAAGGGTGTAGTTACTTTTTTAACATCTAGTGGTGATGATGAAAGCCTGATCTTCTTCTGGGAATTTAGTGGAAAAGGCTGCTCTGATGTTTCAAATTTCAAAAGAAATACTTGGCTTTTCCTCCTTGCCTGCGGCATCTCCCATAAGGTATACTCCTTGTGGGGAAGGAGTTGTGAGGGTGGGTCATGGCAAGAGATAAGGAGCCCTGCTCCACCTGGTTTCAGCAGATGCTGATAGAATGTATACTTCTGCTTGCATCTTGCATGGACAACTTAAGAAATGATCTACTCCTTATTCTATTACCATCTGCATCATACCTTATTAACCTTAATTAATTAAAGAATTACTGTTCTTTAAACTCTGCTATATATTTTTATCCACAGTGAAACTTTACACACAGTTCTTACTGAAGATTAGGTTTTCTGTGGTACTCAATGGATTTTCTTTATCTTTCTACATTACCTACTAAGTGTAACTGGGTTTTTGAAGCAAAAACAATTGTATGGATTGGGTTTGCCTTTGCTTGAGGTGGGCCTAATCTAAACAGTCTTAAAATACCTTTTATGTGTACTACAGGGACTTTATCCCCATGCACTGTGTGCAAGGCTTCAGACTTGGCAGGACTTGCTTGAGTGATGGACTCTCAGGTGTTGACTACTTAGGTGGCTTTTGTTAAGTTCATTTCTCAGTTTTTGGATGTTTCCCTGCCAAGTGCCTTTAGGTAGTTTTACGTAGTCTGTTGTACAGTTCAACTTTCCTGGCAGCTCGTGGGTGATAAGGGATATGATCTATGTATTCAATATCCTGGTTTTTGGCTGAGGTGTTTCTAAGGCTGTTCTTGAAATGGGTCCTGTTGTCATGACGATTCTCTCAGGGGTGCTGTGTCTTTATAGGACTTGCTTTTTTGGGCTTCAGACGGTGTTTTGAGTAGTAGTGTGAGGTACAGGGTAGGTTTCTAATGATCTTAGTGGTGGCTTCTACAATTGTGATCACTGTAGCACTTGCCTTGGGGGGTTTGAGGCAGTTGATGTAGTTCATTTGCTGGGCTTCTTTATACTTATATTTGGAATACTGCCCCCGATATTAGAGAGGCTTTATTGGTTTGGCTTCTTGATTTTAGCACATGTCTTACAGTTATGGATAACTTGAGAAGTGCAATTTATAGTAAATCTGCTTTCAGTTTTGTGCCTACTTATAGGTGGCATTTTTGCCTTGATGGCTTGAGGCAGTATGAGCCTATTGAGCTAGGAACAACTCTCCCTTATGTTGCTAATTTAAATTTATTGGTGACAGTCTCTATTTTTGCAGCTTGATCTACTTGCTCCTTGTTTCAGTGTTCTTTATTTGCCTGACTTTCTGGGGACGTGGCTGTCTACATTGATGGACATTTACAGAGAGCTTTATCTGAGTGGCAATGTTTTTGCCACTCATCAGCAGCCTCAGATTGGTTTTCCTTTATGTTGCTAGCTGGCCTCTTTTTTACCTTTCTAGCTAACTCCACAGAGCATTGGTTACTATATATGATTCAGTACAAAGGTTACAGGCTTTGGCCAGTTGTCTCTGGTCTGGGTGAAGGTTTGTTGCTGTTCAGGGCCACGTAGCTGCAATTGTTGCTTCTTAGGGTGACCAGGTAGAGAGGGCTCACAATGCAGGCTGCACTCAGGAATGCATTCTCTGACAACCCTATGGCCCCTAGGAGAAGCTTGTGTTTCCTTCTTGCTGGCTTGGTGGAGACACTGTGATGATCTCATTGATCATTTCAGGGGGATCTGGCTCTGTCCATCTTGCACTCTCCTCCCAGGAACTGGATCTCTCAGGCAGGCTCCCTTGACTTTGCTCTTCTCCATGGCGAAACCTCCTTCAGCAGAATCTGGATGATCTTCTCTCCTTTCTCAAATACTTTTATTGCCCTGTTACCTCCACACAATGATGTTATTGATGTATTGCAGATGTTTGGTGCTTTACCCTTTTCCAGTGCAGCCTGGATCAGCCCGTGGCAGATGGTGGGGCTGTGTTTCCACCCCTGGGGCAGTCGGTTCCAGGTGTGCTGCACGTCCCTCCAGGTGAAAGCAAACTGAGGCCTGCCACTCTGCTGCCAAAGGGATGGAGAAAAATGCATTGGCAATGTCAATGGGGCCACTTGCTGCCTTGGGCTCCAGCTCCTCCTGGAGATCCAGCGTGTCCGGCATGGCAGCGCTCAGCACTGGAGAATCAACGACTGGGAGAGAGAGGGGGTCTGCTGACTGCTGATCAGAATCCAAATTTACTCTCAGCTACATGTGCTTATATACCATTTTTAGGAAAGTTGGTAATTTTTTCTACATCACAGAGACAAGATTACCCATTTTCCAACATAACTATTTGATTCATTCTTCTTTCCTGTCACCAGTCTTGATCCAATCTTCATGGAGCCTTCAAAGCTCTGTTTGCTCTTGCCAAGGGCATCTTGGTTATCAAGCTGCTATGCTAATTAAATCCACAGCACTCTGTCTTAGCTCCCACAGTGCAGTGTTTGGTGCTGTGCCATCCCCAGGGCAGTGTCCCAGGGCAGCTCTCAGTGTCCCCAGCAGGTCACGCTGTCCAGTGCAGCCGTGCCAGCGGTCACTGCGCACTCGGGGCAGGCTGGGCTGGACGGGGCTCGGGGCAGAAACGCCGCCCCCGGGACTGGGGTCTCCCCCTGCCTCTGGGCCCAGCCCCTGGTGGCAGCGCCTTGGGCAGGGCACGGGGCTGCTGCTGGCCCAGGGGGACAGGCCTTGCCCCCTGCCAGCTGCCTGGGCCCCTCTCATGCCTGTCCCACATCCCTGGGGCTCCTGTCCCTGCTGCTCCCCAACACCTTCACTGCCCCCATACCTCTGCACTGTGACCTCTGGAAAGAAAGAAAGGATGAGAGAAAGGAAGTGTTGTCAGTTGACCCTGGCTGGATGCCAGGCACCCACCAGAGCTGCTCTCTCACTCCCCTCCAGAGATGGACAGGAGAGAGAAAATTGAATGAAGGCTTCATGGGTTGAAATAAGGACTGGGGCAGATCACTCAGCAAATGCCATCATGGGAAAAACAGGTTCGAAATTGGGGATATAATTGAATTTATTCCTCTCCAAATCAGAACAGGATAGTGAGAAGTAAAGTAAGTAAATTAAGTTAAAACCTTTTCTGCCCATCCCTCCCTCCTTCCCAGCCCTGCCTCCTGCCCCAGTGGGTGCAGGGATACAGGGAATGGGGGTTCTGCTCAGTTCATGTGTTGTTTCTCCTGCTGCTTGGGGAGAGGAGTGGTTCCCCTGCTGCACCAAGGGGTCCCTCCCAGAGACGCTTCTCCATGAACTTGTCCAAGGTGATTTCATCTCACAGACAGCAGCTCTTCACAAACTGCTGCAGCGTGGGTCACACTTGCATGGGCTCACAAGTCCTGCCAGGACCCTGCTCTAGCGTGGGCTCCTCTCTGCACGGGTTTGCAGGTCCCTGCCAGGTCCCTGCTCCAGCACAGGTTTCTCATGGGGTCCCAGTCTCCTCTCAGGCATCCCCCTGCTCCGGCACGGGCTCCTCCAGGCGCTGCAGGTGCATCTCTGCACTCCGTGCCCTCCATGGGCTGCAGGGGCCCGGCTGCCTCAGCACAGACTGCACCACGGAATGTCAGGACAATCAGCTCCAGCCCCTGGAGCAGCTCCTGCCCCTCCTCCTGCCCTGCCCTGCCTGTGTGCACACTTGTTCCTCTCTCATGTTCTCACCCTGCCCTTCCCTGGCCACAGTTACAGGTACACAATAATCGATTTTCTTTTTCTTCATTCTGTTATCCCAAAGGTGTTTCCACCATTTCTGACTGGCCCAGCCTTGGTCAACTCTGGTCTGTCCTGGAGCTGGCTGGTGCTGACTCTGCAGGACATGGAGGAGCAGCTGCTTCCAGCAGCCTCTCACAGAAGGGGCTCCTGGGGCCCCCCCTGTACCAAAGCCTGGCCATGCAAACCTAGTATATGTTTGGAAGGGTTTTTATTAACATTATTATTTGTTATTATTTCTATGACATCGATTATGACTAATAATATTACAGTTTTTTGTGTTATAATTATTGCAGGTAGTTTTAATCTTTTGGACTCTATATTAATTGTGGCTATAGCAGAAATCAAAACAAAACTTTTTAATTGTAAGTGGAACTTAGAATTTTGGCAGCTGCTTGCGCTGCCCTGTTGTGTGTCACTGCTGTGTCTGAAGTCACTGTTTCCAGGGCTCCCCATTTCCTTGGTTTGGGAATTTGATGGCATTGCTCACATATCAGAAAGAGAGGGCTCATTCCAATCCAATGCATTGCCTGAGCTCTTTTAATCCCAATGCTCAAAGCTTATTTTGTAACGTTGTTGGATATCTCACCTTCTATTCATATTTGTGATTTTATACCAAAATGTTCTCGGATGTGATTTTGCAGGATTCTGTAATCAGCTGTCTGTTTTGCTCTTGGATTTCTTAATGGTGTGTCAGAACTGAATGCAGCATTTCGGGTGGGAGCCGTTCAGTCTGAGCTCGGATTCTCTGCGATTGTCAGCAGCAGCTGGTTTTGCCCATGCAGGCAGAGATAGCAGAGATTGCATGCAGTGAATCCTGTGGCTGGTTGCGGCACCCGCAGCGGGCGGTGAGCACGGGCAGCTGCCGGGATCTTTGGGGCTCGGAGGAGCCGCAGGCGGGCGCTGCGAGCGGCTCCTCTGGGGCAGGATTTTGTCCCGGTGCGGGGCAATTGCCGCGGGCTGGGCGGGCTGGGGCCGCTGCCGAGCGCCGCCGCCTTTCCCCGGGAGCCCCCGGGCAGAGCTCTGTGCTCGGGGCCAAGGGCCGGGCGCCCGCTCGGCGGCTCCGAGCCGGCAGAGTTTTGGGGGTGCCGCTGTTGGGCCGGCACAGCCCCGGCGCTGGGCCGGGGGATGCGTGGGACCCTCCCGCGCTGGGGTTGGGCTGCCCGGCTCAGGCGCTGCATTGTCAGCCCGGAGCCGCCTGGCGATCGCCCGGCACCGGCGGGGCTGGGGCTCGGCACAGCGGAGAAGGGCGGCACCGGAGCCGGGGGACCCTCTGCGGCCTGCGGGGGACAACGGCCCCATAAGGGGGACCCCCGGCACCCTGGAACGGGGAGCCCGGACTGGGGAACCCCGGCAGCCTGGAGATGTTGGGACCATGGACACGGGAGACCCAGGGTGTGGAAAACACGGTTCACTGTTTTGGGAGAATTAAAAGGTTGAATAAAAATTACAATAAAAGACATACATACAGCAAAGGGTTAAACTGCCGGATGCTTGGCATGCTGCCCAGAGCACACCACTGCTTCGGGAACACCCCTTTAAATACCTTTTGCAATCCATCCCTTTGTTACATATTCATAGACCTTCATGCATAGTCAGCTGTTTCTGGGAACTGTTTAGCATGGCCACTCCTTGGGTCCGCCTTTTTAGAGCATGCGTGTTTCTTGGCTTGTGGTTTTATTCTTCTCCTTCTCCCTTTTAATTTGGGTGGTGGTCCCAGCCGGTGAGTGTTGATAATTGTCTTGTCAGCTGCAGGGTCCCCATCACATGTTCACGGGCTGTTATCTTTGACTAAGCAGGTGGTTTAAGCATACTATCTCTAAAAAACTTATGTCTGACTTTTACTATTAACCAAGACTATATCCATATAGAAATGCTATTTTAACATTATACATATAGCATTTATCCCAACACTTGCAAAGAGCCAACAACATGTCATGCATTTATAACAATACCCCCGTCTGTATTTTTGCACGTCATTTGTCTTGAGCAATATTCCTTGTTTTCCAGTCTCCAGTTTTTTCTTGTTTTACACCTTTTTGTTCCTTTAACATCATGATCTTTTGTGTTACTCCAGGTGTGGCCAATTCTGGGTCCACAGGCATTTTTGCAGCTTGCCTGCCTTGAGCCAGGCTGGTGATCAGCCGAATAAAGCAGGGGATCAGACAAGGAAGAAAGATCAAGCCAACTGTAGCACATAAAAGGAAGAAGCCCAGCTGCTTCCACCATTCAATTCCCAATGCATTGTCCCACCAGCTAGTGTTTAGCCTTGATTCCCATTTTTGTGCTGGTACATGAGCTATTTTTCTGATATCATTGACTATATCCAGTACAGCATCCCCATTGTCACCTATCTTCAAACAACAATCTGATATATTAAATTTTCCACACACACCTCCTTCTTCTGCCAACAAGTAATCTAAAGCCAGTCTGTTGTGATACACTGCAGCCCTTGTTTGACTTTGTTGGTTCACTATTAATTCCATTGCTGGACCAGTTTTGTTTGTTATTTTCTCTACCACTGCCTGGAGCCTTATAATGTGATTTAACATGTAAATTGGATTTCGGTATCCCCAGCTCCCATCTTGTGCCCAGGTGACTGGCCCATATGTTTCAATTATGTGTTCAGGGGGACATTCTTCATCTCCCCATTTTTGGAACCCTCCAATCAATGCCCTTTTTTTTCTCTTTAAGTCTTTATCAACTGATATTTTTAAATGGTCTCCCTTTGGTCCTGGTAAAAGAAAAAATCCTGGCTGTATAATTCCCAGAGTACAACTCCCTTTCCACTGGGAAGGGAGTTCAGGGTATTCTCTTTACCACATATCCAAAATAAGCCATCAGGTGCTTTCCAATAATTATTTGTTTGTTGATTTTTGTTTTCCCAAAATTGGGATATTTCTGGGATTCCATAGTAAGGATTTTTGCCTGTATCATTACATTGCAAAGTCTAATTCTGTCATTCTATGCACACTTTTCCCTTTTTGTTTTTCCCTGGGTCCAATACTGGGTTGGTTCCTCTGGGATCCACCACGTCAATGTTCCATTACTCACTTTGTATCTCTTACAAGGAGAATTTCCTACATCTTGATGAAATTTTTTCCCAGTGCACCAGAAACATTCTTCCCCTATCACTGTTGAACTTAAAATCCACCCTTCTGGTCGCCTTCCCCCCTTGGGATTTGTCTGATTCCACTTAAGGAGTTCAATTGGACCTGAGCTGCTGCCTTTCCATGGCCATTCTTCTGACATGAGAGCCCCCCACAGACCCAGCAGTTAGTTACATTAAGCTTTTTACTTATTCTTTCTCCTAGTTCTACAAATTGGTTCTTTCCCAGTCTTGAGATATCTGTCTCTCCTTCCAGTTGCTTTTCAAGATTTGCATATAAATGTTGAAGTGAAATTGGTACAATTTTAGGCTGTGGTGCTATTTTTCCTTTTATATTTATTAATTGTTCTTTCACTGAATCTTGAGCCTTACTGTTAATGATATATGTAAAACAAATCCATTTCTCTCCTTTTGAACATGCATTTTCCAATTTGTCATCGCTTATTCCAAGGTTTTCTGCAATCCAATATTTTTTCCCATTGTGTTCACAAGTACTTAATTTGGATGGGTTATAACAGTGGCTGTTGACATGGGTGTGTGTAATAAGGAAAGAGCCTCGGTGTCTCTCCATGTGCAGCTTCCAGCAGCATCTGTAACATGGCCCTGCCAACCTCCCGACGGGGAAAAGGCAAAAATGAGTGACAGAAAAAGGAATAACAGAGGTCTGGTGTGGCTTATACCTGCACCTCCCATGCCTGTGGGGTTGCAGCCCACAGCAGGTGTTATGATCTTCTCAGTGGCAGATACAGAGGCCAGTCTGGTCTTGCCCTCTATTTCCTTGTCACTTGCTGGTTTGACACTCCTTAGCTGTAGATTCTTACTGTTTCCCCAGCTCAGGTATTTCCCAGTCAACAGGTATTAGTGACTGCCATCCACGAAATAAAGTTACTATTTTAGTGGTTCTTAATTTTATCTGGACAGGGACAAGATTTGGTATTCAGAACTTCTTACAATGAGACTGCTAATTGTATATCTTACAACATCAGTTTTATAATTTAGACCTTTTATACTTAATCTAGTGAGTATGTTCAGTGTTTAGAACGAGTCAGACAGGATATACCATGTGGCATTGATGGAAGTTGTCATTTGGGTCCTCCCAGTTTGTCACCAACTGTTCCTCTCTGAAGAGTCAGTTTAGTGTCACCAGGTTCAGATGTTATATTCCACTCTTTAGGTTTCTCCACAGCTCCTTTGATTCTGCTGCCGTGGATCCACCCGTGTTCCCTGTCCGGACAGCGGCTTCAGTTGTCAGCAGTACCTGAAAAGGACCTTCCCATTGTGGGGTAAAGATTGTTCTTTCCATGTCTTCACCAGTACCCATTCCCCTGGCTGGATATTGTGGATTTTAAATCTAGAGGTGTGGTTTGAGGGATTATTCCTTTTAATTGCATATTGTCAAGGGTTGTTGCAATTGTGTTGATATATCCTCTAATACTCTTTTCCCCTAATTCATAAGTGGCAGTTTCATGTTGGGTGGTCAGAAAGAGTAACCCAAACATCATTTCATAAGGTGACACTCCTAGGTCAGACCTAGGAGTGTGTTCAGATCCTCAAAAGAGCCAAAGGTAAACATTTCACCCAGGACATCTGGGTTTCAATCCTTAATTTTGTTGGAGTTCTTTTTAAAGTCTGGTTCATCCTTTCTACCCAGCCCGAACTTTGTGGATGCCATGGTGTGTGTAATTCCCACTTTATTCCCAAAGTTTTAATTATCTGCTGTAGGACTTTTGATGTAAAATGTCTTCCTGTGTCTGGGTCTATTCTATTAACCATTCCATACCTGGGAATAATTTGTTCCAAAGGGTTTTACAGACCACATTAGCTGTGGCTCTGACAGTGGGAACAGCTTCCACCCAATGAGTTAGATGATCTGTTATTACTGATAAAAACTTCCATCTCTGTACTTGGGGACGTTCAGTGAAGTCGACTTGAATACCTTGAAATGGTTGGAGAGCTAATTCACGGCCTCCAGGGGTTGTTTATCTCATTACCTTTTCATTTACCTTTTGATAGATATACATCTTTCAGTTACTTGTTTTGCTAATCCAAAAATCCCAAAACACCCATAATTCCTCAGGAAGTGATCAAACAGAGCTTGAGTACCCCCATGAATCTTTTGATGCATATCCTTAAATATTTTTCTACTGAGTGCCTTATTAAGTAATTGCCTGCCATCAGGAAGCTTCCATTTCCCAGATTCTTCTGACTTTCCCCTCTCCTTCTTAATTCTTTTTCTTCCGCCTCACTAAATTTTGGAATTTCTAATTCTTCCATTTCTGCGGTCAAAATTAGCATGACGTTTTTTGACCCCATTTTCTGCTGCATCTTTTAGCTTCTTGATCTGCCAAGTCATTTCCCCTTATTTCTGGAGTCATTCCCTTTTGATGTCCCTTTATATGTATCACAGCTATACATAAAGCTATACATAGACATACATACAGCAAAGGGTTCAAACGGCTGGGTGCTTGGCATGGTGCCCAGAGCACACCACTGCTTCGGGAACACCCATTTAAACACGTTTTACAATCCATCCCTTTGTTACATATTCATAGACCTTCATGCATAGTCAGCTGTTTCTGGGAACTGTTTAGCATGGCCACTCCTTGGGTCCGCCTTTTTAGAGCATGCGTGTTTCTTGGCTTGTGGTTTTATTCTTCTCCTTCTCCCTTTTAATTTGGGTGGTGGTCCCAGCCGGTGAGTGTTGATAATTGTCTTGTCAGCTGCAGGGTCCCCATCACATGTTCATGGGCTGTTATCTTTGACTAAGTGGGTGGTTTAAGCATACTATCTCTAAAAAACTTATGTCTGACTTTTACTATTAACCAAGACTATATCCATATAGAAATGCTATTTTAACATTATACATATAGCATTTATCCCAATACTTGCAAAGAGCCAACAACATGTCATGCATTTATAACATTTTGCTGTTTCTCCCAAAG
Organism: Erithacus rubecula; assembly: GCF_903797595.1. Lineage (NCBI taxonomy): Eukaryota > Metazoa > Chordata > Aves > Passeriformes > Muscicapidae > Erithacus > Erithacus rubecula. The sequence goes on along the minus strand of NW_027635397.1, from coordinate 23,297 downwards.
CAGGATTTTTCGTTCCAAAGCTGTGGGTGAATGGGGGAGAAGGAAAAGCCCCAGAGATCCCTCAGAAGGAGGAGCTGCAAACCCAACCCAGGGAGCTGCGAGGAGAAAAAACCCTCCCTGAGCCAGGGAGGCGGCCGGAGATCCAGGCAGAGCTCAGAGCTGGTGGAGAAGCCTCATGGAGGGGAGAAGTCCCACAAGTGCTTGGAATGTGGGAAGGGTTTCAGCTACAGGTCCTGGCTGATCCGGCACCAGAGCATCCACAATGGGGAACGTCCCTACAAGTGTGGGAAATGTGGGAAGAGCTTCAGAGACAGCTCCATCCTCTTACAGCACCAGGTAGTCCACACTGGGGAACAGCCCTACACCTGCTTGGAATGCGGGAAGAGCTTTGGGAACAGCTCCACCCTGAATCACCAATAGCACATCCACACTGGGGAGAGGCCCTACGAGTGTCCTGTGTGTGGGAAGAGGATTCAGACCAGCTCCCATCTCCTCCTACATGGGCAGATTCACACAGAGGAGAGGCCCTTGCGCTGCCCCGGCTGTGGGAAGGGATTCAAGAACAACTCCACCCTCACTGCCCACTGGCACATCCACACTGGGGAGAGGCCCTACGAGTGTCCTGAGTGTGGGAAGAGCTTCTCACACAGCTCAGCCTTGTCCCGACACCAACGGAGCTACCACTGAGGGAAGCACTGTGAGTGCCCCGAGTGTGGGAAGAGCTTCGTGCTCTGCTCCAGCTCCATCCCCCATGGGAGGATCGGTGTTGGAAGATCCCCAGTGATCCCCGTTGGGCAGAGCCCTGGTGATCCGTGCTCCTGGTGATCCGTGCTGGGGAGACACCTGGGTGGGGGGGCTCTGCATCATCCTGTCTCCCTGTGGGCACTTGGGTGGACGCAGGGACAGGAACATCCATTGGGATACAAACCAACATTGGGAATTCCTTGGGGAGAGTGTTCTCTGTATCTTTTGTGTTCAATCCTATCTTCTGTTGGCATCCAGGAGTACTGAATGGTCTTGGAGGTCTTTTCCCATGTGGTGGTTTGTAAAGATTTTCTGAAATATTTTACCTACCGAGCCCTAAACAGTCTCCCTTGTATCTGACAAGAAGCAGTCAGTGTTGGATTAGCACATTTTTCAGCAATAAGCAAATTTATATATCTTTGTGAAACACACATGTAATGACAAAAGGCCTCGGGAAAGTTCTCTTTCCCTTCTGGCCTCTCACAGAGTAACACCAGCCCAGGCCCCTCCAAGCTGCCCGGGCAGGGGCAGGCGGGCTCTGACTCAGAGTTCAGGAAGCTGCCGGGCCCTGTTTTCAAGCAGGGACCCCAATATCCAGGGAAAGGGAAGGACAGGCCCGTTGCTGCCATCCCTGCCCCCGGCATGGCCGGGGCTCAGCAGAACCCTGCCCTGCCCCGGCCCGGAGCGGCTCCGAACGGCCGGGCCCGCCCCGCTGCCCCCGGGGCTGGGGGAAAAACAACCGAGCCCCGTTCTGGCAAGGACCCACAGCCTTGTCTGCTGGGCAGGGTGGAGGAAGAACCCCCGGCCCGCGGCTGGAACTGAGTGCAGTGGGCGCTGGAGAACAGGCATGAATCCAGAAACTCATCACCGCTCCTCTGGCTAAACCCTACAGTCCTCACCAGCCCAGCGTGGCCTTGAAAGACTCTTTATTGTAAATAGCTCCGACCGCCCCACCTGGAAAACACCACAAAACCCTCTGCTGCCCGGGCCATGCATTAACTCTTTCAGTGCCTAAAACAAACCTCTACAGGTACTTTATTGTCTCTCCTAAATTTAAAAAAAACAAAACAACAAAAACTAATATAGTAATACACACAGAAACAAGATAAAAACACCTTAATCAAACAAAAAGAAAAGTCAAATCCCAAATAGAGGAAGAAGAAAAGTCATGAAATAAAATTTCTCTTTTTTTAAACTATGGAGAAAAAACTCTTGTTTCCCTATAACATATCAAAATGTTGTGAAGTGAATATGACTGTTCTAAATGTAAATATAAACAAAAGCATTAATATTAAAGTAAACAAATGTAAAAATTGCTGTTACCCGCTAAGTTTAAATAATAAAATAATCCCTTTCAGTTTCCCCCCAAAAAAGAAAAAGAAAAACTTATGCTCTCAAAAAAAGAGTAAACTTTTGTTTAAAAATATAATCCTTAAAGTGTGCCTCATAAATTAATATAGTCCACAAAAAAAAAGGTATGAGATTAACTGTTAGTCTAAAAAAAGGGTTTTTACACAGTAATCAGATTTCCATTCTCCTGGGAACAACAAAACCACAGGAAAACTATTTCTTGTGAAGAAATCTTCATAGACTGAAAAAAAAGTCTCCTCTTACTAGTAAATTAGTAAAAAAACTATTTTAAAGATGGCAAACAAACTGAGTTGGTTTTTGTATGTTTTCGGTATTAAAAAAAAAAAAAGTATGTGGAGGAAAACATGTATTCTAAAGCTTTATTCTAAACTATTTTTTCTTATACATTTTAGTGATAAAATTACTCTTTATACCATTTAAAGTTAAACCTGTTTTTTGCCTTCTTGCAAATCCTATCTCACAACAAAAAAAGTTTAGATTAATAAACTAAATCCAACCTCAGCTATTCCATTATTTAGATTTCCTATTCCCCAAGGGTGTCTTCCACAGGCAAATGCTTATTAACTGGGGTAAAGACCAAGATTTTGGCGACAGTGAGGTAGAAACATCTCCAAAAAAGGTTCTTCCCTCCCAGCCGAGCATGCAGATACTCCGCTTGCACAGACACATGTTGCAGTGTGCTTCTGGTTAATGGTGTGTTCTGTTATTGCCCAAGTTAATGGTTTAGTCCAAAATTATACCCTCCCACCCTCCTTGTCCATCTGTCCTGAATTACCTGTCAATGCTGTTTTGTGCCAACCCCCTGCTTGCAATTCCCCTTTGGAAATCCCCTAAAACTGGACGTCTCATCAGTCCATGGTGACCCAGTTTTCCCCCCTACCTCCCTCATTGGACAATGCCTTTGTGAGCCCCTACCCTTTATCCCTCCTCAGCATTTCTTCAATTTGTACCTTCCCCTTGAACCTCCCCCATATTTATGTTGTTGCAGCTTCACCATTTTTGTCTTTTGCCCCACAGATTCCCCAGAGTAAGGAATCCTTTTTATCCTATGCAAAAGACCTTCCCCTCCTCCTTGTCCCCCTCAAATGCAATCTGAGAGCCAAAAGGCCATGGAGCAATGGCTCGAGCCACGTCTAAGGCCTCCTGTTCCCCGAGTGTGACCCACTCTAGGCATGGGGCCCTAGTGGCAAAGTGAGTGCAGCACTGGCTGTTGTGACAGTGCCCTGCCTCTGGTCTCACTTGGGTTTCTGACTGGGTCTGAGGCAGGGGCTGCCATTCCTCACTTGTGGGGAGACCAGAGCCCCCAGACCCTCACCCAGCGTGCAGGCACTGCCTGGCAGCGCTCCGTCCACTGGCACGGTCGCGCTCTGAGTCTCGGCCACTGCGCCACTGCTGCTGCTGCTGCTGCTTCATTTGCTTTTAGCACACCCAGAGCTCACTGTTAGGCCATGATGGCCTCCAGTTCTGCCCTCTTCCCATCCCTGTGTGGGGATGGAGCCCTGCTGTGCTTTCAGGAAGCTCTTTGTGAACACTTCCAGCATTGCAAGCTCCTTTGTCCTATATGGATGCTTGCCAGGGAATCCCTCAAGGCTGGGCTCAGAGCATACTCAAGCTGGCTCTTCTAAAACCCAGGCTCCTTGTCCCCTTCATCGTGCTCAGCACGGCTTTTAACCCCACAGTGTTGTGCAAGGGACCTGCATGACCTGAGCTGCCCTTGTTCCTCTCTGTCCGTGCACAGAGAATGGCAGCAGGGCCCTGTGTGTCCCAGGGCTCATGTTTGGTGCCGCTCAGGCTCCACAGAGATGTGGGTAAAGTGAAAAAAAAAAACTTTATGAAGGGAAGGCGAAGCGAAGGGGTGAGCTGGGAAGCAAAATGGGATGGGCAGGGCCTGAGGAATGGAGGGAGGGAGCTGCCAACAGGGAGGGAGACGGCAGGAGCTCCTGGAGCTTGCCACAGGCTCAGCTGTGAGCAGCGAGAGCTGTGCCTGGAGCTGCAGCTGGTCCCGTCTGCTCTGCAGCTGGTCCCATCTTCAATGGGCAGGTCGCCGAAGGACAGTGGTTCTTCTGATCCAGCGCACGAAGTTCGGCAGATCTTCTGTTGAACTGCAGCTGGATAACCTGCCTCATAAAGCAGGGGCTCTTGTCCTCCTTCAGGGCTTGAAGGGCTGCAAGAGAGAGAAGCAGAACCACAGTCAGAGGCCAGACTGTGGGAATCCAAGGAAACCTCTGCCGGGCCATCCCACCCAGCTCCTGCCATGGCCACGAAGGAGCAGGAGACCAGGGCACAGGGCCAGAAGGTGCTGGCCACGGATCCCCCGTGTCCTGAGAGCTCTCCGTGCTCGGCCCGCACCTGCCCTCGTCCGCACAGGCCGCAGAGCCCTCCGCAGCCGGGCAGCGATTGTAGCTCCGTGCCCGGCATTTGCAGCTGCCCCCGGCGGCCCCGCTGCCACGAGGGCGGCTGCCCTCACTCACCCTCGCTGAGGACCTGCAGCTCCTCCTTGTGTCCCCTCAGGAGCGTTCCGGCGAGCCCTGGCAACACAGAGCCCGTGTCGGCCCCAGCGGCACAGCTGCCCCCCAGGGGCGCTGCCAGCCCTGCGGCCACACGGCCTCGTCCCCCGGGCAGGGCTCAGCCCGGGCCCCTGGCGCATCGTGCCGCCCCAGGGCACGGCTGCGGGAGGGCGGCGGCAGCGCCGAGGGCAGGCGGGGCTGCACCGCGCCGGGCCCGGCTCCCGCTGCCGGGGCAGCAGCCGGGCCGGAGGCGGGGAGGGACGGCGGGCTGGCGGCTCACCGATGAGCCTGAGGGCCGCCTGTCGCAGGCGCGGCTGCGGGCTCTGCAGGCACGGCAGGGCCCAGCGCAGGTGCTCGGCCGCTCGGCTCTCGTCCTGTAGCAGCTGCGGAGAGCGCCAGGAGGGAAAGCTCAGCGCGGGCTCTGCCCCTCGGCCGGGCGCTCCCTGCGCCCAGCCCCGGCCTCCCCGGCCCGCACAGCCCCGAGGCCCGGCCGGGCCGGGACTCCGTGGGCACCCGGCTCGGGGCCGGAGGAGCCCGGCCGAGAGCCCACGCGGCCCAGCGAAGGGAGCAGCCCCTGTGTAGGGCGCAGGCTGCGGCTGCCCTGGCTGCGGCGCTGGGCAGGGCCACAGCTGCCGGCCCCGCACGCTGAGCTCCGGGGCAGGGGACTTCTCCAGCCTGCGGCTGGGGCTTCCAGGCTGGCCTTACCAGGCACTTGGCGACCTTCATGCGCCACGGCTGGCTCAGCAGCTCCTCCAGATCCCTCCTCCCCAGGAAGCGTGCTGCGCTAAGCAGGGTTTTGCCAGAGGCCTGGAGAGCAGTAGAGAGCCGGAGGTGGCACCAGAGCCCGGGGCATGGGACCCACGTCCCTGTGCCAAGGCCAGGGCGAGGCTGGAGCCCACGAGGCGCCAGGGGAAGAGGCAGCCAAGCCCCTGCCGGGGATGCAGCAGCACGACACAAAGCCTCACCTTCGCCACGCACCGGTTCTCGTCATGCCAGTGCAAGAAGAGGGGAAGCAGGCTCTGGCTCACGGTTCTGGTGAGAGCCTTTTTCCCCTCTTCCACTACCAGCTCCATCACCTTGCTGAAGAGCTGGATGGAGAGCAGCTGCACGTGGCTGTTGTCCTGGAGGAAAGGAGAAGAGCTCAGCACCGACTAGTCCAGGCCCAGTGGGGCAAAGGCCCAAAACTGCCCAGGGCACAAAGTTTCCGGGCAGTGTCCAGTGCCCGTGGGCACAGAACCTTACATTCTCAAAGTGTGGGAGGAGTGGCTCAGCCAGCTTCTGGGCAGTGGCGCTGGGTATCTTAAGGTCTTTTTCTTGGAGCATATGGGCAAGCACAGAGAGGGTCATCCAAACCATCTCTCCATCTGGATCACCCAGCTGCTCCACCAGGTGTTGGTAGATACCGCGTATTCCTCCGCTCTGTGTGCAACACAAGGCTGTGCTGTGAAGCCCTGGAGGGCTGCAGCACCAACAGGGCCCTGGCCCTGCAACCCCATGCAGCTGCCTCAGGGCCCAGAGGCCAGAGGCCTGTGCCGAGGCACTGGGGCAGCTGAAGCAGGAGGCAGAGAGCTGGGAGCAGCTGCCTCAGCTGCCGAATCCCAGGCAAGCCCAAGGGGCTGCGTTGCCCAGCCCCACGCTGCCAGCACGGCTTCAGCCACTGCCCCCTTCTCACCAGCGAGGGCTCCTTGCTGAGCACCACGAGGCCTCTGAGCTCCAGGCGCAGCCTGTCCCTGCTCTCGCTCGGCAGGTGCCTGGACATGACCGACAGGGCACTGTGCCCGTGTTTGTTCAAGTCCAGGCACTGCAGGACCTGAAAGGCACAAGGCAGTGACAGGGACCCGGCCGCTGGGAGTGCAGAACTGCCCAGGGCCGGGCCCAGGCGGCAGCACCGGGCGCGCACCGTGCCAGGCGGCTGCGGCTCCCAGAGCCAGAGAGCTGGGAGGCAGCTCAGCCAGGCAGCGCTGGCCCTCAGGCTCACCTCCACAAAGAACGCCAGGGCCGGCAGATCCCAGCGCGGCTGCCCCCCGATGAGCAGGCTGAGCAGGTGCCTGGCGATGCCGCAACACAAGGGGCTCGAGCCACGGCGCATCTCCCTGGCAGGGGGAGAAAGGCACCAAAGCCCTGAGCTGGGCGGGCAAACCTCTCCCAGGACTGACTCACAGAGGTGTGGGACCTTTGCCCAGCACCCTGCGAGGGGACGTGGGCCCTTTGGGAGGCGGCTGCTCCTGGGAGCCCTCCTCTCCCAGCCTTTTCCAGGCTGCTCGGCCGTCCCTCGGTGCCAAGGCCCTCTGGCCACGACCACGGGGAGCGTGTGGGGCACTCCGGGCACAGGGCACCAATGCTGGCAGCGGGGAGAAGGGAGACTCACCTGGCCAGCAGCCCCACTGCATAGTGCTGGGTCTCAGCACAGAGCAGGGTGTCCCAGACCCGCCTGCGCTCCAGAGCCACCAGCTTCTTGTCACAGCCCAGTAGGCAGAGCAGAGCCTTCATGGTCTGCACTGCAAACCTGTGGCCAGAGCAAAGGCCAGGTCACGCTGGGAGCAGTGACCCTGGCCACAAGGGCATGGGAAGGACAGGGTGACTGGGACCTGTTGGGCTTGCTGGGAAGGCGGTGTTCCTCCCGGCACGCTGTCCAGAAGTTCTCAACATCCTGTGGCATCTGCTCTGTGGTGCTGAAGATTTGGAAGAGCAGAGCCACGAAGACTCGGGCAGAATATGCAGCCATTGTGTGGTGCCACTCGGGCATGTGGACAGTCACCCAGAGCACCAGAGTTGCCTGCAAAAGACAGAGCAGCCCGAGGCAGTGCTCAGTGCCGAGGTGTCCGTGTGGCAGGGCCCCAGGGGAGACGCAGGGGGAGCACCCGGCCTGCTGCCCCTGAGCCTGTCCCTAGCCCAGCCTTCAGCCCAGTGCCCGAGGCTGGGAGCTGCAGGGCACTGGGCAGAGCATGGAGAGCTGCTGGAGAGGGGACCTGGAGGGCAAGCAAAGGCCAGTGTCAGAAACTCACTGCCAGTGCAAAGACGGCCTCGTTGTCCTCTTTGATGAAGAACATGCTGTGCACTGGCCTGTCTTCCATCACGAAGAGCAGCTCTGGAAGCACCTTCTGCACTGCTGGTCCCGATGAGCCGATGGTTTTCCACATCAAGGCTGCAGCTCTGTGGGACCAGAGCTGTGCATCAGTACCAAGCCCCATGCAGCTGAGTGGGGCCAGGTGACAAAGTCCCCATGCCCTGAGGGACAGGGAGGGAGCATGGCAGAAGGATCAGCAAACAGGGTGGCTCAAGGGGCCCAGAGCTCTCTGAGTGTCTGGCAGACCCCACCGGACAGGCTGTGCAGGGCAGTGGCCCTACAGGCCAGTGAAGCCTGAGCTCACAGGGCACCTGTGCCACCTACCCGTCACACAATGGCGCACAGCGCAGGAGGCTCATCACCACATTAGCTGGGTGTTCTTCAGCCAGCCTCAGAAGGTCATTTTGCAGCCCAGCATCCACAGATCCACAGGACACGAGTCTCTGGTGAATGTTCCTCACCGTGTCTGGCACCTGGAAGGGGCACAGGAAAGATTTGGAGTGCTGTCCATGGAAGCCTCTGGCCCCGCTCACTCACCAGATCGCCCCAGGGCCGGATGCGCTTGACGGCCACCTGTGAGCCAAGGGGCAGCAGCAGGCTGAGCTCGCCGCCTGGCACGCCGCGCTCCAACCTCCCCTTCCTCGTCTTCTTCTTCCTCCTCCTCCTCCTCCCTCCTTCTCCCTCTTCCTCCGCCCCTGCCACTCACCGTGGTGCCGTCCGCAAGCCGGGTGACCGGGAAGATGCTGCCAAAGCCGCCGCTGTCCAGCAGGGAACCCATCCGGTACCGCTCCTGCAACGCCTCCTGCGACTCCCCTGCGGGCGACACACGGCTGTCAGCGCTTGGCCCGGGGCCAGACACGGCCCCCGAGCGCCCCCCGAGCGTCCTGGGCTGGGCATTACCACCCGCCCCAGGCCCTGGTGGAGCTCCGGCTGAAGGAGCCGCAGCGGGGGCGGCGAGAACGGCCGCGCCGCGTGTGCCCTTCACAAGCCCCGGGAGGAGCCGGGTCTGGGGCTGGGACTGGGACTGGGACTGGGACTGGGACTGGGACTGGGACTGGGACAGGGACTGGGGCTGGGGCTCGGGCTGGGGCTGGGGCTGGAGCCAGGATAAGCGATGCCAAAGAGAAGTGATGCCCAGCCAACAGCGCCACAGCCCAGTACAGTGAGAGCCGGGCGGAAGGCCGACAACGGAGGGGGATGGGCGGGGCTGGGGACGGGGCCGACGACGGGGCAGGGCAGCCCCGCCCGGGGCCGGGGGCGGGCTCGGAACATGGCCCGGAACGGAAGAGGGGAGAAGGGAAAAGAGGGAGAGGGTTGGGGGAAAGCGACTCTGAGGAAGAGAAGGAACAAGAAATCCAAAGGATCTGTAGACTCGCTGCTGCCGCTGCTGCCGCTGCTGCCGCTGCTGCTGCCGCTGCTGCTGCTGCTGCTGCTGCCGCTGCTGCTGCCACTGCTGCCGCTGCTGCCGCTGCTGCTGCTGCCGCTGCTGCTGCTGCCGCCGCTGCTGCCGCTGCTGCCGTGCTGCCGCTGCTGCCGCTGTTGCTGTTGCAACTGAACCCCCGGGGCCGTTTCTCCGCGTGTTCGCTTGTCCGCGTGTCCGTTCCACGCTCGCCCCACTCGCCCCATGGCCGAGCCCCGCGCGCCCCGGGGGCAGCCCCTGAAACTGTCCCAGCACGAGCCGGGGCCGCGCCGGGGGCTCCCCGCAGAGCTGGGGCCGGGCCGGGGGCCGGGGCTCCGGCCAGAGGCCACGGCACCACACCGGGAGCCTGAGGCCGAAGGAGAGATTAGTTAACTTGATCCACTGTGAATTGAGAAAGCGAAATAACTTTTCATTGGTTTCCCGAGCTGTCCATCACTAAATCAGCTCTCCGATTGGTCCCCGCAGCTCACAGGGGAGGCCCCCAGACGCGGGACAGCCCCTCCCACTCCCCGGCCTCACGTTGCTTCCCTCAGGCGAAATCCACCCCTCCCCCAGCACGCGAAACCCACACAAAGACAAAACAATAAAGAAAAGATTCTTATCTCCGGGTACTTGAAGTTCAGCCAAGAGCACACACTAACTCAGACAAGACTTCCCTAAATGCATCAGCATGTTGAGTATTCATTGACCTTCATGTATTATTCAAAATCATCCCCAGCCTGTAAATCAGCTTTTATTGTGGCTCCATAAATGATTTCCCTGGGGTTTTGGTTGTTGTCATCCCTATATTCATCTAGGTAGGATAATCCAAGAATGTGAAGAAACTCCTGGTCATCTTTTTACCATTCTCTGAGTTACTCAGATGAACAAAAGCTTTTTAAAATCACCATGTTGTAGTCCAAGAGAAATATATTTATCATACTATTATTTCTAAGTTTTGTTAATAACAGAACTAAAATAAGGTTTACCAAAATTAAACAGATAGCATTCATTTTAATATTGCAAAAAGCCAGTAATATAATATGTAGTTATAAGGTGCAGGGACTCCCCAATCCCCATTCGAGTGCTCCAAGTACCCTCAGTGACTGAAGGGAATAACAAAACAATGTGTTTAGTGAGACCAGAAACTTACAGCAGTGGGGGATAATTCAGACATATCAATCAAAACCAGGCATGATAACAGACATAATTAATAACATGAAATTAGATGATTACCAAGCATTAGAACATTGTACCATAATTCCAGTGTCAGCAACAGCTGATAAACATCCAATCAGTGCAGAATTGGATAATCATCTCTGGAAAATGATTCCCAAGCTCACTTCAAAAATAGGTCCAGATCTCTATTGATGGGGTCAAATTGCCAAGTCAAATGACTCGAGTATTGTTTTGATGCAGGAAACACTTGGGTCTGTGGGCAGTTTCCCATCCGGGCAGAGCCCGAGCCAGAGTCCAGGCTCTAACTGGAAGAGAATCCCTGATATCTTTTCAATAACAAGTTTCTTAGGAATACAAGTCAGGAGTAAAGGTCTTGGGGTGAAAGATTACTCAAACCCATCCAAAACTCCAAAGTTTTCCTTGGGATGGAGATGTCTGGATGGCAACAAACTGCTGGAGTGCTTCAGTAAGGGATTGGGATTGCATCTGTGCTCTGTCCTCTCACGAGGACCACAAGATCATCAGTTTGGAAGAGGTTTTCATTTCTTGGAACTCTGAAAATACTGACAATCATGAGACAACAGAGAGGTAGCCTGGATAAAGGAGATGCATATGCAACTAGAGAAGAAAATATCCTGAAAATGACATGTGTCTCATAGACAATTACACCAAGAGATGCTAAAACATATGAAAAATTCAGCTGCAAATCCAACATTAATATCTTATGAATTATGCCTATTAGAAAAGGGGTAAATTCACACCATGCAATCAACAGTGTTGCAGCAGAACTTGCCTTTGAGATAGAAATGAATCAAAACACAGACCCTTGTTCAGCAAAATGAAAAGGTCCCGGTTTATTCCTAATTATCACTTCAGTAGAACAAAAAGCACACTTAAGAGAACACAGTTAATCAGTATTAATACCAAACATTACATGATCAAAATAAAACTGGAACAGAACATTGTCTAAACTTAGTGATACTGAAGCTTAACAGAAATTAAATAGAACAGAATTAACCTAATAGAACTTAGCCTTAGTTAATCTTAATAGATTGCAATTGGACATTACAATATTGCACCTTAACTTAACAGGAAGAGAAACCAACATCTCTTACAAGTTATAGACGTAACTAACCCTAATGCTGTTCATACAAAAAGGCACTAAAAATTCCGAAAAATCTGTGAACAGGATGTTTTAATGAAGGGATTGTAAAGGATGTGATAAGTATGTTGTGATTCTATGTAATTTGGATTTGAGCATAGATCATGGTAATTGCAATTATTAAGTATAGCTTTATTAGGATTTTTCAAAGTACAGCTTTAATCATTCTGAAAGTACTAAAAAGGTATAAATAATGAAAATGTTGACACATATGTTTTATGGTAAACAGCATTTTCTGTCCACGCTTAAATATTAACTGCTCATTTACTGGCATTTAATTAAAAACATTTGTGAATAAAGGGTCCCCGAATTAAGGGGGCAGAAACATTATCGGCCTCTAAATATTGTTGGGTATATACATTTCTAATTATTATACTAAAAGCCAACACCATTCTAACTGTGCCACAGTGCACACAGATAGTTTTGAATTCCTCCAGTAAAACAATAAAAAAAATCACCCTTTCCCTTTTTTTGTTTCCTTTCTTTTCGTTTGGTTTGGTTTGGTTTGGTTTGGTTTCGTTTGTTTTTGTTGTGTTCTGTTTTGTTTTGGCTCAGCACTCGGGCTGCAGACGCGGCGGCAGCTCCGGGACCCCGCGGGGAAACCGGGAGCGCCCCGAGAACGGGGGGAGAGGGGGGAATGCCGCCCCGCGGGGAAGGGAAAGAGAAACTTTTGCAGTAGGGCATCTATATCTGCAGGGGTTAGATCCCCGCATTGGGAACGAGCAGGTGGCGGTGGAAGCCGTGCGGACCCGCCACGGCACCGAGCCCGGCACAGCCCTCCCGGGGCTGCTGCACCCCAAACACGCGCGGGGGAAAGAGGAAGGGGAAAGGCAGTAAAAACAAACCCTAAAACTGCACACAGTGGGGAATAAAACAGCGGAAAACAAAGGCAGAACAAGGCTAAAAAGGCACAAAGCACCCGCACCCCCCACTCCCAGCCCAGCAGAGACGCCGGCTGTGCCGAAAAGCCGCGGGCCGAGCCCAGGAGAGGAGGCGAGCGGAGCCCCCGCTCCGGAAAGGAGCCGCGCCGCAGGAAATGCCGGCCGGCCCCAGCAGCTCCAGAGCCGCACACTCCGCGCGGGGGGTTCTCTGTATTTTTTGGCTTCCCAGAGTTTATTTTGGGGTCCCTGTGCTGCTTTTGGGGTTCCCTGTATTTTTTTGGGGTTCTCTGTATTTTCGGGTTCCCTGTGCTGCTTTTGGGGTTCTCTGTATTTTTGGGGTTCCCTGTCCTGATTTTTGGGGTCTCTGTTTTTGGGGTTTTCTATATTTTTGGGGTCCCCTGTGCTGATTTTGGGGTTCCCTGTGTCTGTATTTTTTTTTTGTGTTCTCTCTGTTTTTGGGGTTCCCAGTGTTTATTTTGGGGTTCCCTGTGCTGATTTTCGGGTTCTCTCTATTCTTTGGGGTTCTCTGTATTTTTGGGGTCTCTGTATTTTTGGGGTTCTCAGTGTTTATTTTTGGGGTTCTCTGTGTTTTTGGGGTCCTGGTGTTGAATTTTGGGTTCTATTTTTGGATTCTCTCTGGTTTTGGGGCTCTCTGTATTTTTGGGGCTCTCTGTATTTTCGGAGTTCCTGGTGTTTGTTTTTTGGGGTTTCTGGTGCTGATTTTTGGGGTTCCTTTCTGGTTTTGGGGTTCCCAGTGTTTTTTTTGGGGTTCCCTGTGCTGATTTTCAGGTTCTCTGTATTTTTGGGGGTTCTCTCTATTTTTGGGGTTCATTATTTTGGGGTTCCCGGTGGTTTTGGGGTTCTCTCTATTTTTGGGGTCTCTGTATTTTTGGGGTTCCCTGTGTTTATTTTGGGGTCCCTGTGCTGATTTTTGGGTTCTCTGTATTTTTTGAGGTTCCTGTGCTGATTTTGGGGTTCTCTCTGATTTTGGATTCCCTGTGTTTATTTTTTGGGGTCTGATTTTTGGGGTCTCTGCTTTTGGGGTTCTCTCTATTTTGGGTTCCCTGTGTTTATTTTGGGGTCCCCTGTGCTCATTTTGGGGTTCCCTGTATTTGTTTTTGGGGTTCTTTGTATTTTTTGGAGTCCCTCGTGCTGATTTTGGAGTTCTCTCTGTTTTGGGTTCCCCTGTGCTGTTTTGGGGGTCCCCCCGCTGATTTTTGGGGTCCCTGTGCTGATTTTGGAGTCTCTGTTTTTGGGGTCCCCCCCTCTGATTTTTGGGGTTCTCTCTGTTTTTGGGATCCCTGTGTTTATTTTGGGGTCCCCGTGCTGATTTTTGGGGTCCCTGTGCTGATTTTTGGGGTCTCTGTTTTTGGGGTTCTCTCTGTTTTTGGGGTCTCTCTGTATTTGGGGGTTCTCTGTGTTTTTGGGAGTCCCAGTGTCTGATTTCGGGGTCTCTGTTTTTGGGGTCCCCGTGCTGATTTTTGGGGTTCCGGTGTTTATTTTGGGGTCTCTGTTTTTGGGGTCTGTGGTTTTGGGGTCTCTGTTTTTGGGGCCCTGGTGTTTATTTTGCAGTCTCTGTTTTTGGGGTCTGTGTTTTTGGGGTCTCTGTTTTTGGGGTCCCTGTGCTGTTTTTGGGGTCCCTGTGTTTATTTCGGGGTCTCTATTTTTGGGGTGTCTCTGTATTTGGGGGTTCTCTGTATTTTTGGGGTTCTCTCTGGTTTGGGTTTCCCGTGTTTATTTTGGGGTCTCCCCAGGCCGGGGGGCGGGGCCGGCAGCGCCGGTGCCCGTGAGCCAGATGGGCCGGGCAGCGGCCATGGGAGGGACTGGGGGAACTGGGAATGGGAACTGGGGAGACTGGGATGGACTGGGAGGGACTGGGAATGGGAAATGAGGGAATTGGGAGGGACTGGGGGAACTGAGGGGACTGGGAGGGACTGGGAGGGACTGGGGGAGACTGGGAGGGATTGGGGGGGACTGGGAATGGAAATGGGGGCACTGGGATTTTGGGGTCCCCCATTGGTGTCCCCTACCTGCCCAGTTTGGAATGGGGTCTGGGGTCTCTGGAACTGGGTCTGGGGTCTCTGGAATTTGGTGTGGGGGCTCTGTTTGGAATTGGGTCTGGGGTCTCTGGAATTGGGTCTGGGGTCTCTGGTGTCAGTTTTGGCTCCCCCAGGGCTGGCGCTGGAATTGGGTCTGGGGGCTTTGGCCAAAGCCGCCTGGATGCGGCTGTGGGGGCAGGAGCAGCGCCAGGCTGAGTGTGAGACCCCAGACCCAAAATCCCCCTGAGACCCCAGACCCAATTGGGGACCCCCCAAAATCCCCCTGAAACCCCAGACCCAATTGGGGACCTCCAAATCTCCACCCCCCCAACCAATTTCGTGTCCTCCCCTCCCCAATTTGGGGTCTCTCCCCTCCCCAATTTCGGGGTCTGTCTCCCCAGTTTAGGGTCTCCCACCTCCCCAATTTTGGGGTCTCTCCCCCCCCCATTTGGGTCTCTCCCCTCCCCAATTTAGGGTCTCCCCCCTCCCCTATTTTGGGGTCTCTCCCCCCCCAATTTGTGTCTCCCCTCCCCAATCTGTCTCCCCCTCCCCAATTTGTGTCTCCCCTCCCCAATCTGTCTCCCTCTCCCCATTTTCAGGATCCCCCTCCCCAGTTTTGTCTCCCCCTCCCCAGTTTGTCCCCCAGGCTCCCCCCTGCTGTCAGCAGGCCCGCTGCCGAGCGTTGGTGCCGCGCTGAGCCGGGCCAGGGGGGCGGCGCTGAAACTGGGACAGCTGCTGAGCATGGCAGGTGGGACCCCAAAACACCCCAAAATCACCCCAAAATAAACCCAAAAATATCCCAAAATAACCCAAAACCATCCCAAAACCATCACAGAAATAGGCCAAAAATATCCCAGAAATATCACAAAAACACCCCAAAAATATCCCAAACTGGGACAGCAGCTGAGCATGGCAGGAGGGACCCGAAACACCCCAAAACACCCCAAAACATCCCACAATACCCCAAAACACCCCAAAATATCCCAGAAATATCCCATAAACATCACAAAAATATCACAGAAATATCCCAAAATACCACAGAAATATGCCAAACTGGGACAGCAGCTGAGCATGGCAGGTGGGACACCAAAACATCCAAATCACCCCCCAAAACACCCCAAAAATAACCCAAAAACCATCCCAAAAAGGTCACAGAAATATCCCATAAACATCACAAAAATATCACAGAAATATCACAGAAATATCACAGAAATATCATAGAAATACCACAGAAATATCCCAAACTGGAACAGCTGCTGAGCATAGCAGGAGGGACCCAAAACACCCCAAAACACCCCAAAATAACCCCAAAAATATCCCAAAATAACCCAAAAACCATCCCAAAACCATCACAGAAACATCCCAAAAATATCCCAGAAATATCACAAAAACACCCCAAAAATATCCCAAACTGGGACAGCAGCTGAGCATGGCAGGAGGGACCCGAAACACCCCAAAACACCCCCAAAAACATCCCACAATAACCCCAAAACACCCCAAAATATCCCAGAAATATCCCATAAACATCACAAAAATATCACAGAAATATCCCAAAAATACCACAGAAATATGCCAAACTGGGACAGCTGCTGAGCATGGCAGGTGGGACACCAAAAACATCCAAATCACCCCAAAACACCCCAAAATAACCCCAAAACCATCCCAAAATCACCCCAAAATCACCCCCAAAAATATCCCAAAAATATCCCAAAAGCACTCAAAAATAATCCAAAAAGCATCCCAAAATCACCCCAAAATATCCCATAAAAGAACCCAAAAAACATCCCATAAACAACCCAAAATCACCCCAAAAATATCCCATAAACACCCCAATAAATTTCTCAAAATCACCCTACAAACACTTCAAAACATCCCAAATTTATACCAAAATCACCCCAAAAATATTCCAAAACAATCCCACAATCACCCCAAAACCACCCAAAAAATATCCCAGAAACACCCCAAAATCACCACAAAAACACTCCCAAAATATCCCAAAATACATAACCCCATAAACCACCAAATCCCAAAAAACTCTATAACCCCAGAATCCCGTAACCCCACAATCCCATAATCCCATAACTCCATAATCCCACAATCCCATAACCCCACAATCCCATAACCCCACAGTCCCACAATCTCACAATCCCATAACCCCATAACCCCACAATCCAATAACCCCGCAATCCCTTAGCCCCACAGTCCCACAGTCCCACAATCCCACAATCCCATAACCCCACAATTCCACAATCCCATAACCCCACAATCCCATAATCCCATAACCCCACAATCCCACAACCCCACAATCCCACAATCCCATAACCCCACAGTCCCGCACAGACTCGTTGGTTCTGACCCCACAGCTGCAGCCGATCCTGGTGCGGCTCCGGCAGAGCACAGAGCCCATGCCGGGCTGGCAGACCTGGGTAGGGGATTGGGGTTTATAGGGTTTTTATAGGATTTATTGGGTTTATAGGGTTTTTATAGGATTTCATTGGGTTTTATAGGGTTTATTGGGGTTTATTGGGGTTTGTTGGGGTGTGGCTCCGGCAGAGTGCAGAGCCCATGCTGGGCTGGCAGACTCAGGTAGGGGATTGGGGTTTTTATCCTGTGTCAGGATTTGGAACCAGCTCCTGGAATTCCAGGATTCTATGGGGCTTTTATAGGATTCTATAGGATGTAATGTGATTTTATAATAATTTATTGGATTTTCACCGTTTTTTTTTTTTAATTTCCATAATTTGGGAATTTTTGGGATCCCCAGGCTGTGCTGGAGCAGAAGCTGGGCCGGGATTTGGCACCAGCTCCAGGAATTCCAGGATTCTATGAGATTTTTATAGTTTTTAATGTAATTTTTTGATGTTTTATAGTATTTTATAGCTTTTAATGTGACTTTATGTTACTTTTTGGGATTTTCACCTGGCTTTTTTGGAATTCTGGGATATTTTGATAATTTGGGAATTTTTGGGATCCCTGGCTGTGCTGGAGCAGGAATTGGGTCAGGATTTGGGACCAGCTCCAGAAATTCCTGGATTCTATGGGATTTTTATAGGATTTTAATGTGATTTTATGATAATTTATTGGATTTTCACCGGGTGTTTTTTTGGAATTTCGGTAATTTTGGATCTTTTTGGGATCCCCAGGCTGTGCTGGAGGAGGATCTGGGCCCGGGCTGGCAGGGAGCAGCTCCTGGAATTCCAGGATTTCCCCGGGGCAGGTTCAGCGCGCACGGCTCCGCGACGGCCGCCAGGGGGCGCTAAAGGTGCAGTGGGAAGAAGAAAATAGAAATAAAAAAAAAATAGAAAAAAATGTAAAAGCGAGAACAAAAATGAGAATAGGGATAATAGTGACGGGATGGGGGGATTTGGGGAGGGAAATGGAGAATTGGGGGGGGGGAAATGGGAATTTTGGGTGAAAATTGGGAATTTTAGGGGGAAAATGGGAATTTTTGGGAAAAAAAGCCCCAGGAATTTGGGAAATTGGGAGAACTTTCGCGAGAAAATGGGGGGAAAATGGGAATTCTGGAAAAAAAAAAAGAAAATTGGGGGAATTTGGGGGAAGAATGGGAATTTTGGGGGAAAAATGGGAATATGGAGGGAAAAATATGGAAATTTTGGAAAAAAAAACCCCAGGAATTTGGGAAATTGGGGGACTTTGAGGGAATTATTGGGGAAAATGGGAATTTGGGGGGAAAATGGGAATTTTGGGGAAAAAAAACCCAGGAATTTGGGAAATTGGGGGACTTTCGGGGAAAATGGGAATTTGGAGGGTAAAAATTGGGATTTGGGGAGGGAAAATAGAGATTTGGGGGGGACAATGGAAATTTTGAGGGGAAAAATGGGAATTTTGGAAAAAAAGCCCCAGGAAGTTGGCAAATTGGGGGAATTTGGGGGGAAAAAATGGGAATTGGGTGGGGGGGGGATGGGCAAAAAATGGAATTTTTGAAAAAAGCCCAGGAAAATGGGAAATTGGTGGAATTTGGGGGGGAAAATGGGAATTTTGGGGGGAAAATGGAGATTTGGGGGGAGAGAAATGGTAATTTTGGAGGGAAAATGATAATTTGGAGGGGAAAATGGGGGGAGAAATGGGAATTTTTTGGAAAAAAAAACCCCAGTAAATTGGGGAATTTGGGGGAAAAATTGAGATTTTGGGGGAAAAAAGGAGATTTGGGGGGGAGAAATGGTATTTGGGGGAAAACAGGAATGGGGGATTTTGTGGGGATTTGGGTGGAAATTTTGGGATTTGGGATGGGAGTTTGGGGACTGGGACAGAATTTTCGGAATTTGTGCTGGGATTTTTTGGAATTGGAGCAGAATTTTGGGAATTCAGGCTGGGAGTTTGCGATTTGAGTTAGAATTTTGGGAATTGTTGCAGAATTTTGGGGTCTGTGTGGTAATTTTGGGGTCTCTGGAATAATTTTGGGGTCTATGGTGTAATTTTGGGGTCTATAAGGTAATTTTGGGTCTGTAGGATAATTTTGGAGTTTGGGGTGTGATTTTGGGGTGATGTTGGGGTAATTTTGGGTTCTCTGGAGTAATTTTGGGGTTTAGGGTGTGATTTTGGGGTAATTTTGGGTTCTCTGGGGTAATTTTGTGGTCTGGGGTGTGATTTTGGGGTAATTTTTGGTTCTCTGGGGTGATTTTGGGGTCTGGGGTATGATTTTGGGGTGATTTTGGGGTCTGGGGTGTGATTTTGGGATAATTTTGGGGTCTGGGGTGTGATTTTGGGGTGATTTTGGGGTGATTTTGGGGTGATTTTGGGTCCCCCCAGTACCTGGGTGTCGCTCGCAGCATCGGCAGCGACATCGAGAATCTGCTGACCCTGCTGAGCCTCAGCCTGGGGCTGCCAAAAGGTGACAAAAACACCCAAAATCACCCCAAAACCGACAAAACCAGCCAAAAACCAGCCAAAAACCAGCCAAAATTCCCCCCAAAACAGCCAAGAATCACCCCCAAAAATGACCCTGCTGAGCTTCACCCCGGGGCTGCCAAAGGTCGACCAAAAGCACCCAAAAACGGCCAAAATCAGCCCAAAAAACAGACCAGAAACAGCCCAAACCAGCCAAACACACCCCAAATACCCAAAATCAGCCCAAACCACCCCAAAACATGCCAAAACCAGCCCAAACCAGCCCAAAAACAACTAAAAACAGCCAAAATCACCTGAAGTCACCCAAAATATATTTTTTTAATAATTTTTCCCTCAATTCCTGGTTTACTAATTTTTTAATAATTTCCCCATATCCAAATTTAAATTTTTATAAATTTTCCCCAATTCCCAGTTTATAATTTTTTATCGTTTCCCCCAATTTATAATATTTATAATATTTTATGATATTTTATAATATTTTATCATTTTCCCCAATTCCCGGTTTTACAATATTTTACAATTTTTCCCCATTTGTTATCATTTTTTTCAATTTTCCCATTCTTATAATTTTTTTTTTAAATTTCCCATTTTTATCATTTTTAAAATTTTTCCATTTTCATAATTTATTTACAAATTTCTTTTTTTTACCATTTTTTACAATTTTCCCATTTTTACCATTTGTTACAATTTTCCCATTTTATATTTTTTTACAATTTTCCCATTTTTATAATTTTTTTCAACTTTCCCATTTTTACTAATTTTTAAAATTTTCCCATTTTTATAATTTTTTGCAATTTTCCCATTTTTTAAAATTTTCCTATTTTTATCATATTTTACAATTTCCCCATTTTTATCATTTTTCAATTTTCCCATTTTTATCATTTTTTGTAGTTTCAGTATTTTTATCATTTTTACAATTTTCCCATTTTTAAAATTTTTTACCCATTTTCCCATTTTTATAATTTTTTACAATTTTCTATTTTTACAATTTTTTGCAATTTTCCCGATTTTGTAATTTTTCAGATCTCTTGCCCATTCAGTTATTTTTATCAATTTTTACAATTTCCCCAATTCCTGTTTTTTCCCCGTTTCCAGGGCTGTTCGCGGTCGAGCTCAAGCGTGGCTCCAGGCAGGATTTGGGGGGGTTTTGAGATTTTGGCATTTTTTGGGGGGGGGGGATTGGGGGGTTTTATGGGATTTTTGGGGGATTTTCAGGGGTTTTTTTGGGGGGGTTGGGGATTTTTGAGGGTTTTGGGGGATTTCTGGGGATTTTTTGGGATTTTTAGGGGGATGTTTGGGGATTTTGGGGGATTTTTGGGAATTTTTTGGGGATTTTTGGTGGTTTTTGGGGGAAGGTTTGGGGGTTTTAGAAGGATTTGGGGGATTTTTTGGGGAGGTTTGTGGGATTTTGGGGGAGGTTTGGAAAATTTTTGGGGTTTTTTTTTGGGAATTTTGGGGGATTTTTTGGGGAAGGATTGGGTGTTTTAGAAGGATTTAGGGGTTTTTTGGGAGAGGTTTGGGGATTTGGGGGGATTTGGGGGTTTTATTTAGGGGATTTTTTGGGATTTTTGGGGGATGTTTGGGGATTTTTTCGGGTTTTTTGGGAATTTTTGGGGGGGGTTTGGGGGAGCTTTGGGGGTTTGAGAAGGATTTAGGGGATTTGGGGGGATTTTGGTGGATTTTTGAGGATTTTTTGGGAATTTTTGGGGAATTTGGGGGGATTTTTATGGGATTTTTGGGGGACGTTTGAGGGGGTTTATGGAATGTTGGGGGGGATTTTGGGGGATTTTTTGGGGATTTTTGGGGGGGGGGGATTTTTGGGGGGATTTTGGGGGACTTTGGGGGGATTTTTATAGATTTTTGGGTGATTTTTTGGGGATTTTGGGGGGATTTTTGGGGATTTTTTATTTTTTTGTGGGGGGAATTTTGGAGGTTTTCAGGGAAATTTGGGGGTTCAGGGATGAATTTTGATGTTTTGGGGGGGGGGGTGGAGTAAATTTTGGGATTTTTTTGGTGATCTCAGATTTTGGGGTGCCCCAGGTCCCTTTTGGGGGTCACCCCTTTTTCCGGGTGCCGTGCACTGCCCCAGGAGCGGCGCGACCAGGTGGGGGAGGGGCACCCCAAAATTTGGGGGTAGGGGGGACCCCAAAATATGGGTGGGATCTGAAATATGGGGGAGGGGGAACCCCAAAATTGGGGGGGGACGGACCCCAGAATGGGGAGGGGGGACCCTAAGATATGGGGGGATCCAAAATTGGGGGGGACCAAAATATGGGGGAGGGGGGACCCCAAAACATGGGGGAGGGAACCAAAATTGGGGGGGGGATGGACCCCAGAATGGGGGGGGCCCTAAAATGGGTGGGCGACCCCAAAATTGGGGAGGGAGGAGACCCAAAATTGGGAGGGGGACCCTAAAATATGGGGGGGATCGAAATATGGGGGAGGGGGACCCAAAATATGGGGGGGGGAACCAAAATTGGGGGGGGACCCCAGATCTGGGGGGGATCTGAAATATGGGAGTGACCCCAAAATTGGGGAGGGGGACCCCAAAATTTGGGAGCGGGACCCCAAAATTTCGGGGGGGGATCGATATATGGGGGAGGGGGACCCAAAATATGCGGAGGAGACCCAAAATAGGGGGGAACCGAAATATGGGGGAGGGGGACCCCAAAATGTGTGTGGGGGGCACCCCAAAATTGCGAGGGGGAACCCTAAAATATGAGGGGTATCAAAATATGGGGGACGGGTGTTACAAATGAACGCAATGGGCCATAAAGGATCGAATCAAAGTTAAAAAGATTTATTAGTTACAGAAGGCAAAAGCAAAATCCACAGCGCCGGGCGACAGGGGAGCTCCAGCTCCGAAACTGCCGTGGCCCCTCTCAGCTCACTCCTTTTAAGTTGTTCAGTTTCCGGGGTTTCATGCCCCTCCTCTAGCAGTTCCGCGCACGCTCCTCGGGTTTCATGCCCCCCCTCTAGTAGTTCTGCGCATGCTCCTCCAGTTGCTAGGGGGTCTTCTTCTGCCTTCTGGTGGTCGAGGGATGAAGATGAGTAGTCTTCCTCACCCTTGTTTTACTGACCCTTACTAACACTTAAGGCGATAGATGATTAACGCAAGCAAAGTGAAAATAACTATCAGCATCTTGGCAAGCAAAGCAAAACAATTAGAGACATCTTGGCTCACTCTGAAGGTCTTTCAGACAAGCAAAGCAAATTAACAGCATCCTTGCAAGTAAAGCAAAATAGCAAAATGACATCCCAGCCTCCAAGTCCTTGCAAATCCTCTCAAGGTCTATCTGGTGAACAAAAGGTTTTCATCACAGCAGGAGAGGCCTGCGTGTCCCAGGACTCTGGATTTGAGCTGCTTCAGCTCCACAGAGATGGAGGCAAAGTGAAGGAGCCAAACCATTTATTAATGGAAGGCAAAGCAAATGGATGAGGTGGAAGGGAAAAAAGGGGGATGGGCAGAGTCTGAGGACTGGAGGGAGAGAGCTATTTACAGGCAGGGAGAGGGCTGAAGCCATGCGAGCTTCCCACAGGCTCAGCTGTGCCAATCATCAGCTGTGCCTGGAGCTCCAGCGACATTTTGATATGGTGTCCTCTTCAGTGTCTCCTTGTGCTATTATTGCAATGCTGGTTCACTGGATTCTGAAGAGGAAGCTAATTCTATTTCTCTCACAGCCCATAAACAGGGTTGAATATGAAGTTAAAATGTGATGAGCTGGTATTTTTCCTTTGGGCATGAAGAGCTGTAACAGAGAGCAAGAGAATCACAGTCAAGGCCCACATCTGCAGGAATCCAAGGAGACCCAGGAGACCTTCCTGCAAAGGGCATCCCACTCAGGTCCTGCAATGGCCAAGAGGATCACCCGCTAGGTGCTGACCAAAAGTCCTTGCCACAATCCAGAAATCTCTCTGTGCTCCGTCCCTGCCACCGTCCATCCACACAGGGAGTGAAGCCCTCTGCAGCCAGGGCAGGGATTGCAGCTGCCTGCCCAGGGATTGCAGCTCCTCCTCCTGCCAGCCCCTGCTGCCAGCCCACTGCCCTCACTCACCTTCATTGAGCACCTGGAACTCTT
>NW_027635398.1:0-33825 GCF_903797595.1 Erithacus rubecula | reverse complement strand
TCCACCTCCCTATGTAAATGGCCATGTCTATGGACATCTCTTAACTAGACCAGCTGGATCTATGGCCTTCCCATTGCTCCCAGATTTCCTCCTCTACCTCCACTCTGGGCATTCCAATGCCTCTTCAATGAGTATCTTCCCACTTTGAGCTACAGGGAGTTGCCCAGTCTTTCAGAACTTTAAATAACTCATTAGTCAACATCTTAATTGCACTTATGTCTTTTGCAATTACTTTGTCTATATCCAAAAATATTGCTGTATAGATATCCCTTGTGGATAAGTGGGCACATCAGATGCTGCTGGGTCATCTCATATGGCTGAGTAAAGAGTTTTGATGCTTTTAAAATCATATGATATTTACAATTTTTTATGTTAGCCATGAAGAGAAACTTTTCTGTGCCTCTGAGTCTCACCAGTTCCTGACCCCCAAAGAAACAAAACTAAAACATTGCTAAGGTCCCTTCCAGACTCAGCTCCCTGATGATACCAGGATGGTGCTACTCCCAATTTTGGAATGGGCTGGAGCAGATGTTTATAGGACAGGAGCCCTGGGGCTCTAGGGGACCTGACACTTGGAAAGGGCATGAGCACAAATCATTAGCTGGGTTACTTGAGTACTTTAGGAAATGTCAAAGGTTTCCCACCAGGAGAGAACAGAAACTTCCTGGAAGTGTACCGAGGCAAGAGAAGAAACACTACCCTTCACCTTTACCATGTGTTACCATCGTATTGTTCCCCTCTGTGTTACCATTATACTGTCTATTGTTTCATGTTCCTCTTCATTTGGGTGTTTCCACCTCTCCTGTTTAAATGGCCATGTCTAAGGACATCTCTTCACTAGACCAGCTGGTTCTATGGCCTTCCCATTGCTCCCAGATTTCTTCTTCCAGTTCTTCTCTAATCATTCCACATCAGTCAACATCTTAATTGTGTTCATATCTATCACAGAATCACCCTTTTGAATGTCTTTGTTTAAAACTATTCCTGTCATGAAATACCTTGTACATGGTGGATACATCAGATACTGCTTTAACATTGCATACAGTTGAGGGAAGAATTTTGATGTTTATTAAATTATATCATTGTTATATTTTTTATGTTGGCCATGAAGAAAAACTTTCTGTGCCTCTGAGTCTCACCAGTTCCTGACCCCCAAAGGACACAAACTTGATGAGTTGTGGTGCCTACTTCAGTGCTGGTCCTTGCACCTCCCTCCATCCCCACAGCAGAGCTCCCTTGTCCCAGAAAGTGCCTGGCACTGCAGGGATGAAGGAAACAGGACAGGCTGTGGGGATGAGGGGCAGGGCACGGCCAGGGATTTGGGGTGGTTGTGAGCCCAGGGCAGGAGCCAGCCCTTGGCCTTGGTGAACCTCATCCCATTGTCCTGGGCCCATGGCTCCAGCCTGTGCAGATCCCTCTGCAGAGCTTCCTGCCCTGCAGCACAGCCACACTCCCAGCCAGCCTGGGCTCACCTGGCATCTGACTGAGGGTGCCCTCGATGGCCTCGTCCAGATCAGGAAGAAAGAGACTGAACTGCCCTGGCCCAAATCCTGAGCTCTGGGGACACCCCTGGATGTGGCTCCAATCCCCATCACTCCTTGGGCTGGACTTCTGTTTTTTATGGAGCTGTGCCTGCCTTTGGCTTTGTTTGCTGACAATAAATGAACATCCCTCTCAGGCAGCTCCTTCTGCAAGGAAAGCAGGTGGGAGTTGGTGCCAAGGAGCTGAAAGCTGCAGGCACAGCCTGAGGTGGAGGAAGCTGAAATTTGTACAAGGCTGCTCTGAGTATGCCAGGGGTTGGATGAGGGAATTGGTGGGGTGAGGGTAGGGACAGAGTCTGTTGGATTGTCAGCCATAAAGGGTCTTGACTTCAATTTCTATTCAGAGTTTGTTATGAGGTTCTCAGGATCAATATCACCTGGAGATTGCTGATATCAATCTATAAACAGGAAAACAAAATCACATAGGACAAAAAATCCCCTGCATTAAAAAATGTAGTATATTCTCTTTGAATACACTTCTCAAATCTGTATAATTAACCACAGAAGAATTAAAGATTTAAAATGAAATTATTCCCAGGGGCTTCCCTTGTTAGGGTGTTTTGAAATATTAATGAGCCTTTGTCACTGAATTCCTGAACTGAAGAGCTGAAGACTGAACAAGTCCCTGGGGAACTAAAATCCATCAGGGAACCACCAAGTTGCTGAGGATCCATCCTCAACAGTGCAGAAATGAACAGATTCCAGGGGTTTCCAGGCTGCTCAGGAGCTGTTAGCTCATGTGCAGGCACAGGGGCTCCATGGGCACATCTGAGGGGTTTCTGGGCTCCTAAAGATCTGCTTGGTCATACTCAGTCACAAGGGCTCCATGGTGACATTCCAGGGGTCCTTAATCTCCCTAAGGGTCATGAGGTGACAGTCACAGTGACAACAGAGGGGTCTCTTCATTGCCAAGAAGACAATATGGGTCAGGAGTCCAGTGGGGATATCCCTGTGCTCCTAAAGAACAGTGAGGTCACAGACACTCACAGGGGCTCCAGGGTGACATCCCAAGAGTGCCCAGGCTGCCAAAGGGCCAGAATGTCACAGATAATCACAGGGGTTCCTGTCATGGGCAGAGTGGGAGCTTCAGGCAAAGTTTCTTAGAGAAGCTCCTGTTGGGTCATAAAGTGCAGAAAGGACCTCCAACACCCCAATTACACACCCAAGCTTCCCCAAACCAGGACCCCCAGGATTTCTAAACTCCTGTGAGAGGAGCCCGGGAGTGCCAAGATCCAATCCCAGCCCCAGATTTTGTCAAGGATTTATGTGTAGAGGATTATAGAGGTGGAATTCGACCCTTGTACAACTTTGACCCTCAACATGAAAAATGATAAAACAGAAGTATTTACATACATAGAGATATGATTGATTATGATCATGATTAGGCATAAAGGTCTTAATCAGAATTATGTGCTCCACAGTATAGTAGCTGTAACATCTATTTTAATATAGTGCTCTCTAGGAAGCAATGTTGAAGCAATTGTATTAATGCAAAAAAACCCCAAGACATTGCTGTTCTTTAGCCAGCGACAGGATGAGTCCCTAAGCCTGGGCTTCAGTCTTCCTCATGGTGAGCAGCATCGAGGAAGGCACCAGTGTGATGAAGACTGCAATGGGCTGGGAACTTACTGAGGGAATGGAGGGAGCAGTTGTAAAACACAGGAGGACAAGGGAACTGTTCAGAGAAGGGCAGAGCTACCACTTGAACAACCTGAAAAATGCCATTTGGGGTAATCCCAGATGGATTTCAATTCAGAATTTATTGAACAAGTTTATTGTTTGGAGAGTGTCATGTTTTCCCCTGGAGATGAAAACTCTGCGAACTTGAGCGCTGCATCCTGCCTGCCCCTTCCTGGGCACACAAAGCCTTGGGCTGCTCCCGACTCCTTCTGGGGTATGTGTTGCACCACAGCCCTGCTCCGGAAGAGAAATTCCCTTCTTCTCATGTCCAGCCTGGACATCCTCAGCTGCCCTTGGCATTAATTCTTTGTTTCTTTGGCTGTTCTCTACAATATTGAAAAGATCCTCCGTCCCTGAAACCATCCTCCAATCCCTCCTAGGTCTCTCCTCTGCTATCCTCAGTCTCCACCCCATGGAGCACAGAGCTCCTCTGTGCCCCTGAAGTGGTCATGTGCTTGAGGCCATGCACATCTGGACAAGAAAGATAATTCTTTTCTATAGGAAGGAAAGTAGGAAGCCCAGTGTTTCAAAGGCAGATGAGAGCTGGCCCTCAGGAAGCCAAGGGAATCCTACAAAGTCCTGGCAGCTTTTGTATGGGAGCTGTCCTTGGA
The DNA here is from genome assembly GCF_903797595.1 of Erithacus rubecula. Lineage (NCBI taxonomy): Eukaryota > Metazoa > Chordata > Aves > Passeriformes > Muscicapidae > Erithacus > Erithacus rubecula. Next base: position 29,993 of record NW_027635398.1, on the reverse strand, counting down.
TATACACGGATTTTTGGAGGAGGATTCCCAGTTTTGCCATGGATGCTTGCACTTGAAAGATGTTTTTTTTCCATGGGAAGAAAAGGCTCAGGGGTTGCCCCCGGGGCGTGCGGGACTAGGCACAGGGGCGAGCAGGGAATGGAAAAATGGACACGGGGACAAACAGCCCCGGTGCTTCAGCTGCAGCAGCAGCAGCAAAACAAACAACTTTATAGATTGTCTGTTTTCCCCGTCCCTTTACCGCAGTCCCGCAGCCTCTCTCGCACTCCCTCTCCCTGCGCCCCCCTCCTGTCCCAGCTCCCTCTCCCCGTCCCAGAGCGGGCCATGCCCCCGGGCTGCCCCCGCCCAGCTCCGCCCGTACTGGCGGTGGTGCCACTGGGCGGGCAGCAGTGCCTGGGGCTGGGGCGGCATCACCTTCCTTCGCCTCCGCCAGGCCTGAGCCCGGCCCGAGCCCGGCCTGGCTCCTCCCGGGCCGGTGAAGCACACGCAGCGCGGCCGCTCCCGCCGCCTCCGCTGCGGCTCCCCCGGCCCGAGCTCCGCTGCTCGGTAGCGCGGCCGCCGGCCCCGAGCCGCCGCTGACGCGTTCCAGAGAGCGAGCACCTGGGGCTGCCCCGCCCGGGGCGGCTGAGGGCGCTGGCCCTGGGCCAAGCGCTGACAGCTGCGTCTCGCCAGCTGGAAAGGTGCAGCAGGGCCTGCAGGAGTGGAACCGGCTGGGCTCGTCCACCAACACCAACCCCCCCAGATAGTAACACAGAAGCCTCAGCAGCCCGCCAGGACCCCCAGCTGTCCCCATCCCTCCGCAGAGCTTTCCCAGCCTCCAGCACAGCCCCTGGTTCCCTGCAGGAGCCGTGAGATGGCAATCAGGAGGATCTGCTCCAAGGCCAGCCCCGGTAGCAAGCTCAGGCTGCCAGGACTATGGTTCCTGGATCATCCTTCCCACCAACCCTTCCTGTGCTCGGCTCTCACATTCGCACATTGGATTGGGGTTGGCCTGGCAAGCTCTTTCTCCAGCTCCCTCTTTACTCTTGGGAGAGGTAGGACATTCCACAGGAGAGCAACTGGTGCCACAAGGAGTGGGTGGCATCAGGCAGCTCTGGGGTGAACCCTCAGGATTGCTGTATCCTGAGGGAACACCGTTTGCCTTGACCTGCAAGCAGCTGGAAATGCTTAAAATCAACTGCCTCAGCTTCCAGGACCTCTCTTGGCCAGCATCCTGATGTGCATGCAGGACTGCTGCGAGGGACTGCTGGGACCCAGTGGGACAGGAGCAGCTGTCTCATGTCCATATAGCACCTCCTGACAGAGCTGGGCTCATCCCCAAACCAGACAAACGATCTGGTGACAGCAGAGAGGAGCAAGGAGCCCTGGGCTGGCTCCTCGCAGGGTGTCTCAGCTGGGCTTGCTCCACAACACGCCCCTGTTTGAAGGGCTGCTAATGCCCAGCTGCCAGAAATGCCGTCCTTGTTCTCTCCAAGGCCCACAGGAAGAGCCAGTGAGCAGGATACATGGGGAGGCAAAATTTCCAAGCCTTTGCTGAGGACAGGGACACACCAAGATCAGCCAAGATTCCACTTTGCCTGGCCCACACAGCCCAGCTCTGTGCTGGCCCTGGCCCACAGCTGCTTTCACTGAGCAAGAGGCAAATGCATATTGCCAAGAGTTGAAACACAGCAGGCCAGCAAGATGTGAAAAGTGTGTGCATAAAGGCCTTTGAATTCACAGCTCTCAAAGACAGCTCTGGGACTCACAGCTAGACAGAGATGCTCCTGCTCACACCTCTGTCCAAAGCAGGGTAACACACCCTGCTGCAGGTGCTTGGCTTGGTCTCTGCAGGTCCAGGCAGATGCCAACCATGCTCTTCACAGCCTTCTCCCTTCCCCTGCCTGTCTCCCAAGGACAGTGGGCCTCAAGGATTGAAAGGATCACAGAGAGACAAAGGGGGACACTTGCACCTACCTCAGTGGCAGATCTTTGGCAAGCACTTACTTTCCTTAAGAAGCAAGGCCCTTTTCTGCAAAGGCATTTCCCCAAATGGGTAGCTTTCTCTGGGAACAACATACTCTTCAGAAGCCCTGACAAGGCTGAATTACTTCTGAACCTTTCAGAACAGGCACTCCAGCTCAAGCTCGTGTTCCCCCAAGTGTGTTTCCAGGTGGAGCTTCAGACGTGCAGCCCCAGGCCCCCTACAAACACAAGCTGCCTTCTGCCTCTGCACCTGCCCCAACTCCTGCCAGGGGTAATGGCAACAAAACCAGGCTGTTCCTGGCCAGAGCCCAGAGCCCTGCTCCTACAGAATGCTCTTGCCAGCACCTTCCAGGACTCTCTGCTGTGCACGCAGCACTTTTCATGCCCGCTCTCAACAAGCTTTGGCACACAGAGCATAACCTGGCTGGCTCTGCCATCAGCACTCCCCACACTCACGCAAAGGAAGAAGCATCAGGGGCCGTTTTGCAGCCATGCCTGAGAGAGACTGGAAGGGTGCCCTCGCTCTGGTCTCGCTTGCTTGGCTTTCTGACTGGGTCTGAGACAGGGGCTGCAGTTCCTCACTTGCGGGGACCAGATCTGCACCCAGGATCCCGGCACTGCCTGACAGTGGTCTGGACACTGGCACAGTCACGCCTCGAGTCTCGGGCACTGTGCTGCTGCTTCATTTGCTCTTTGGCACACCCAAAGCTCCCTGTTAAATCCTGATGGTTTATGGTTCTGCTCTCTTCCTGACCCTGTGCAGAGATGGAGCATTGCTGTGCTTTCAGGAAGCTATTCTTGAAACCTTTCAGCATTCCAAACTCCTTTGCCCTCTGTGGACGCTTGCCACGCTATGTCTCTCATCTGGGTTCAGAGCATACTCAGGTTTGCTCTTCTAAAACCCAGGGGCTTCAGGGTTCTCAGCAAGATCTTGAACTCCACAGTGTGAAACTGGACCTTCAGCACAGAGACCTTTCCAGTCTGATCTGCCCTCCATCCTCTGAGTCTGTGCACAAAACACGGCACAGAACAGAATGGCAGGAGAGGCCTGCGTGTCCCAGGACTCCGGATTTGAGCTGCTTCAGCTGCACAGAGGTGCAGTCAAAGTGAGGAAGCCAAACTTTATTAATGGAAGGTGAAGCAAAGGGGAGGAAAAAAAGGGGAACAAAAGGGATGGGCACAGTCTGAGGACTGGAGGGAGGGAGCAGTCCGAAGGGAGAAATAGTGGAGGGAAGAAGAGAGGATGGACAGTGTCTGAAGGCTGGAGGGAGAGAGCTATCTATAGGCAGGGAGAGGGCTGAAGCCACGCAACTTTCCCACGGACCCAGCTGTTCTAATCATCAGCTGTGCCTGAAGCTCCAGCTAGTCTCTTCTGGTCTCAAGGTAGCTTCATCATCCATAGGATCTGGAGGTTTTAAAGGGATGCTGGTTCTTCTGAGGCAGCAGATGAGCATGGTTCTGCAGCTCTTCCGTTGAATATCTCTTGAACTTGTCCTTTTGTCTGGGAAGGGCTGTCGCCTCGTCTCAGGGCTTGAAGGGCTGGAAGAGAGGAACAGAGCCACGGTCACAGCCCAGATCTGTGGGAATCCAAGGGAACCTTCCTGCTAGGGCCATCCCAGTCAGCTCTTGCCATGGCCACAAGACAGGAAGGGCCAAGAGGATCAACTGCAAGGTGCTGGCCACGAAACCCCCGCCGCATCCCTGAAATCTTTCTGTGCTCTGTGTGCGCCACCCCACGAATGCACACGGTGTGAAGCCCTCCCCAGCCGGGGCAGGGATTGCAGCTCCTCCTGACAGCCCCTGCTGACAGCCCGCTGCCCTCACTCACCTCTGCAGATCAGTGGCAGCTCCTGCTGCTCCCGCAAGATGCGCCCAGCGAGCCCTGGGAACACAGAGCCCGTCATGGCTCTGCCCGGCGGCACAGCTCCCTGCCCGTGGTGCTGCCAGCCCTGCGGCCACTCGCCCCATGGCCCAGCAGGGCTCAGCCCGGACCCTTGCCCAAGGGCATGGCTGCGGGAGGGCGGCAGCAGCCTAGAGGGCAGCCGGGGCTCCACGGCGCCAGGCCCGGATGGCAGAAGCTGCCGGGGCAGCAGCCGGGGCTGGGGCTGAGCTGCGCCAGGGCGAGGAGGGGAGGGAGCCCGGGCTCACCAATGAACCTGATGGCCGCCTCTCGCAGGGGCTCCTGAGGGCTCTGCAGATACGGCAGCGCCTGGCGCAGGTGCTCGAACGCTCGGCTCCTGTCCTCTGCCAGCTGCGGAGAGCGGCGGGAGGGAAGGCTCAGGGCGGGCTCTGCCCCTTTGCCCGGCGCTGCCCGCGCCCGGCCCCGGCCTCCCCTGCCCGCAGAGCCCCAAGGCGCGGCCAGCAGCCGCTGGGCCGGGCTCTGCAGGGGCACAGGGCCGGCTGCTGCCCGGGGAGCCGCGGTGCCAGCCCGCCCCACAGCCCCGCTGGGCCGGGGCTCCCAGGGCAGCCGGCTCGGGGCCGCAGGAGCGGGAGCACAGCCCGTGCGGCCCCTGCGGGCAGCGCTGGGCAGGGCCACAGCTGCAGCCACACACAGTGAGCGCCGCGCTCAGGGGGCTCTCCCGGCTGAGGCTGGGCCTTCCAGGCTGTCCTTACCAGACACTTGGCGAATATCCACAGTTTCTCTGTCTTCACCAGTTGCATGAGATTCTTCTTGTTCAGGAATTTGGCTGCACAATGCAGCGTTTCCCGAGAGGCCTGGAGAGCAGCAGAGATGCGGAGATGGCACTGCAGTTCAGGGCACAGGACCCGCATCCCTGTGCCAAGGCCTGGGAGAGGCTGCAGCTCGCCAGGCACCAGAGCAGGAGGGAGCCGAGCCCCCTGCCAGGGAACCACCAGCAGGCCACGAGTCCTCACCTCTGCCACAGTCTGATTTTCATCATGGCAGTGGAATAAAAGTGGGAGTAGGCTCTGATACACAGTTGACTTAACGGGCTTTTTTCCCTCGTCTACTACCAATTCCATCACCTTGCAGAAGAGCTCAAGGGAGAGCAGCTGCACATGGCTGTTGTCCTGGAGGAAAGGAAAATCCGTCAGCACCAACTGCTCCAATCTCCCTGAACAATGGCCCAAATAATCCGCACAGGACAGAGTTTCTGGGCAGCATCCAGTGCCCATGGCTGGGGACACCGAGTCTTACATTGTCAAATAGCACCAGGAGTGCCTCGGCCAGCTTTGGTGCAGTGGTGCTGGATATCAGGATGTCATGGTTCTGGAGCATATTTGTGAACACACGGAGGGTCATACCAACCACCTCTCCATCTCCATCATGCAGCAGATCCAAAAGGTTTTGAGACAGGCTACACATTTTTCTGGCCTGTTGGGAACACAAGGCAGTGTTGTCAAGCCATGAACGGCTGCACCACCAGTACTGCCCTGGCACTGCAACCCCACCCTGCTGCCACAGATCCCAGAGGCCAAAGGCCTGTCCCAAAGAACTCAGGAAGGTGAGGCAAGAGAGCTGGGAGTGTCTGCCCCAGCTCCTGAAGCCCAGCCAGACCAACGAGCTGCTTTCCCCAGTGCAGTTTCAGCCGTTGCCCCCTTCTCACCATCGAGGGATCCTTGCTGAGCACCACAAGGCCTCTGAGTGCCAGACGACGCCTCTCCCTGCACTTGCTCTGCACGTATCTTGACATGATTTCAAGGATGCTGTCAGCACATTTAGTCAAACCCAAGCACTCCAGCACCTGGAAGGCACAGGGCAGTTACAGGGGACCTGGCAAGCAGGAGCCCGGAACTGCACAGGGCTGGGCCCAGACAGCAGCACAGGGCAAGGGCACTGTCCCAGGCAGCTGTGGCTGCAAGAGGACAGAGAGCTGGGAGGCAGCTCAGCAAGGCAGGCTCAGGCCATCAGGCTCACTTCCACAAGGAATGCCAGGAAAGGCAGATCCCAGCGTGGCTCCTCCCTGCTGAGCTGCACAAGCAGGCGGCGTGCAATCCCAAAACACAAGGAGAGGGAAACACGGCGCATCTCCCTGGCAGGGTGAAAAGGCACCAAGACATTAAGGTGGGCAGGCAAACCTCTCTCAGGACTGACTCACAGAGATCCAGTCTTTGCCCAGCATCCCTGGAGGTGATGTGGTCACTATGGGAGGCTGCCCCTTTAGGGCACCTCCTCTCCCAGCCTTTTCCAGTCTGCTTGACTGTCCCTTGGTGACAAGGACCCCTGGCCCATGACCACAGGGACTGTGTGGGGCACCCCAGGAACAGAGCACAAATGTTGGGGGCAGAGGGGAAATGGGGGGTCTCACCTGGCCAGCAGACCTGCTGCATAGTGCTGGGTGTCAGCACACAGCAGAGTGTCCCAGCCACGCTTGCGCTCGATTGCCATCACCTCAGGCTCATACTGCAGACAGAAGAGCAGAGCCTTCATGGCCTGCACTGCAAACCTGTGTGCAGAGCAAAGTCCAGGTCACACTGGGAGCACTGGTGCTGGCCAGAAGGCCATGGGAAGGACAGGAGGACTGGAACCTGTTGGGCTTGCTGGGAAGGCAGTGCTGCTCCTGGCACGCTCTCCAGAAGTTCTCGACTTCCTCTGGCATCTGCTGCTGTGTGCTTATGACAACGTGGAAGAGCAGAGCCACAAAGAGGCGGGAGGAATAAAGGATCATTGCCTTGTGGCACTGAGGCACAATCAGCCAGACGACCAGAGTTGCCTGCAAAAGAAGCAGCCCAAGACAGCGCTCAGTGCTGAGGTGTCTGTGGGGCAGGGCCCGTGGGGAGAGGCAGGAGGAGCAGCGGGCCTGGTGCCCTCTGAGCCTGTCCCTAGCCCACATTTCAGCTCAGTGCCTGAGGCACGGAGAGGATGGAGAAGTGCTGGAGAGGTGATGGGGCAGCAAGCAGAGGCCAGTTCCAGAAACTCACAGCCAGGGCAAAAACGTCTTTGTTGTCCCCATCAGAGGTGCATGTGCTGTGCACAGGCCAATCCTCCATCACACAGAGCAGAGTTGGCAGCACCTTCTCCACTGTTGGTCCTGACGAGCCTATGGCTCTCCACATGCTTGCAGCAGCTCTGTGGGATCAGAGCTCTGTGTCAGGGGGGGTCTCAGTCCGTGGGGCCCAGGTGACAGAGCCCTGGTGCCCTGAGGATCAGGGAGGGAAACAGAGCTCAGGAAACAGAGGGGACCTGAGGGCCCCGAACCTCTCTGCTTGTCTGGCAGAGCCCATTGGACAGGCTGTACAGGGTGGTGGCCCTAAAGGCTGGTGAGCCCTGAGCTCTCTCAAGGCACATGGGTCCCGTACCTGTCACATGTTGGGGCACAGCGCAGGAGGGTCAGCACCACGTCAGCAGGGTGTTCTCCAGCCAGCCTCCGAATGTCAGTGCGCAGTCTGGCATCCACAGTGACGTGGGACTCGAGACTTTGGTGAATGCTTTTCACCATGGCCGGCACCTGGAGGGAGTGGGGAAGACTTGGAGCGCTGTCCATGGGAGCAACTCCCCAGCTTCCTCCAAGAAGTGCTTCTGTTCCTGTCACACTGTGCTGGCCTCAAAGATTGTGGGGTCTCAGAGACCATGCCATGTGTCGGGACCCAATCCTGTGAGCCCTCCAGTTCTGCCACAGGCTGCTTACATGCTGCTGAGTAGAAACACAAGGGTTCTTGAAATAGTTCAGGATGAGTTCCTGGCTCAGACTGGGAGTGGGAGTGGTGTCAGTATTTGCAATGCCCAGAGGCTCTCTGGTGTCTGCGTTTGTAATGGCCACGTCCTCAGTCACTGCTATGTCAGCCATTGCCCTGTCATCATCATCATTTCTTTCTGTGTCAGAGTCATCTGAGTGCTCAGGAAAATCCAGGCTGACATCAGGCTCTTCCTGGAGCTCAGTCAGCCTGGAGTCAGGCTTGGCTGTGCTGCGTGTGGCTGGGGTGCTGGTCTTTCTGCGCCGAATGCGTAGGAGCCTTTGGAACATCTGCAGGAGAACAAAGGACCGGAAAGAGAGGCAAGTTCCATGCAATGCTCCAAGGGCTGTGCTGGGCTGAGCAGTGACAGCAGGGCCAGCCCAGGTGGGGATGGCTGCAGGTACCTTCACTGTTCTGCAGAATTGTCCACAGGCAGGGTCTGGCTCTTGTGACCGGTCCACAGCTGCACCTGGCAAAGAGCAAGCACAGCCAGAGCTGAGGGGCTGCGGGAGAGGCCGGAGAACAGAGCCCAGCCCTGCGCTCCCCAGAATGGGACAGCCTGGGGACGCCCCAGGGGATGGAGCACGGCCGCTGCGGGGTGTCTGCCCGGCCCCTCTTCTGTCCTGTGCCTGGGCATGTCCACAGGGGATGGGATGGGATGGGATGGGATGGGATGGGATGGGATGGGATGGGATGGGATGGGATGGGATGGGATGGGATGGGATGGGATGGGATGGGATGGGATGGGGACAAGCTGCCAGCAGCCATCAGTCCTGTGGCCCAGCTATGCCACTCACCATCTTGTATTGGCTGAAGCAGGTCCAGATTTCCAGGCTGTTGTGCTGGGGAAACTTCAGGGTTTTTCTTTTTTTTCCCTTTGAAAACATTGAACAGACTGAGAACTCTGCCTGCCATGGCAGAATCTGGCCTTGAGGGCACCTAGTAGAGAGGTGCCTCAGGAAAGCTGAGAGGCAACAAGTCGTGCAGTTGTGCCTTGAAGACACCCACGACAGAGAAGCCTCAGAAAGGCTGCAGGATGGCAAGTCCTGCACTCTGGTCCTGAGGGCTCCTGCCACAAGGACAGGAGACTCCTCGTAAACGATTCAGGTCACCAAATCCACGACTACACCTGCCGCGAGTGCACCTGCAAAAGAAAATCCTCGGGAAGGCCACAGGACACGAAGTCCCACAGTCTTGCCACGAGGTCACCTGCAGGAATAAGGCCTTGGAAGTGCTCCGGGTCAGACAGAGTGAGTGTGCTGTGCGGGGGCTCCTCACGGCACTGCTCCGGTGCGTCCTGTCCCGGCGCGGGCTCCAAGCACTGTGGCATCGACCAGTCGCCGCCGGCTCCTGAGTCACCACACGTCACAAAGGGTCCTTGGACACCATTCCGTGACACGGTGACCATGCTGCACCGTGTCACAAAGGGCCCTTGCACACACTGCCACTGGCCCTGGGGCCACCCTCAGCCCACCCAAAGTGGCCCAGGTTGGAAGGAATCCCTTGGCCCAAGTGTCTAAGACAGCGTGACAGGAATGTTAGGAATTGCTCAAACCATCAGTGAACACTGTCCTGCTCTGTGGGCTCAAGGCATTTAAGAATCCTCAATCCAGGAAACCTTTCCTTCCCAATTGCTCAACTCAAGTAGTTTCAAAAAGTTGCTAACTTTCCAAATTAATTGTCATAGTCTGAGAATGTGATAGATTTAGAAGTTTGCATCCCATCTCAAAGCAGCAGTGTTTGCCTTAACGTCATCCATTGAGAGTAATTTTACAAAATAGCACTACACAGAGGCAAAAAAAAAAGACCATTCTTTGGTTTGCAAATGGTTTTCAATGAAGAGATGATGATATCCTAATTTTATGAAGGAATAAAAGCTCTCAAGAAATGCAAGTCCACTCAGTGTTACACAAATAGCCCAAACAAATGAGTCGGTAACAAAATGGCTAATCCTCCTCTTGCTACAGATATCTAAATGGCTTATAAATTACAGCTCTCCCCTCTTCTTCCCTGGGGAAGAATCAGGACCACGAACAGAAAAAATCACAGCTATTCCTTCTGCCCTCCATAACCAAAGCTATGCCAAACCACAGATGCTGCCTTTAAATTGACTCAAATTCCAGCCTAGGCCTCTCACCTTCCACACAACTCCTCCCCCACGATGCCCACCAACCCCAACCCCCCCAGATAGTAACACAGAAGCCTCAGCAGCCCGCCAGGACCCCCAGCTGTCCCCATCCCTCCGCAGAGCTTTCCCAGCCTCCAGCACAGCCCCTGGTTCCCTGCAGGAGCCGTGAGATGGCAATCAGGAGGATCTGCTCCAAGGCCAGCCCCGGTAGCAAGCTCAGGCTGCCAGGACTATGGTTCCTGGATCATCCTTCCCACCAACCCTTCCTGTGCTCAGCTCTCACATTCGCACATTGGATTGGGGTTGGCCTGGCAAGCTCTTTCTCCAGCTCCCTCTTTACTCTTGGGAGAGGTAGGACATTCCACAGGAGAGCAACTGGTGCCACAAGGAGTGGGTGGCATCAGGCAGCTCTGGAGGGAACCCTCAGGATTGCTGTATCCTGAGGGAACACTGTTTGCCTTGACCTGCAAGCAGCTGGAAATGCTTAAAATCAACTGCCTCAGCTTCCAGGACCTCTCTTGGCCAGCATCCTGATGTGCATGCAGGACTGCTGCGAGGGACTGCTGGGACCCAGTGGGACAGGGGCAGCTGTCTCGTGTCCATATAGCACCTCCTGACAGAGCTGGGCTCATCCTCAAACCAGACAAACGATCTGGTGACAGCAGAGAGGAGCAAGGAGCACTGGGCTGGCTCCTCGCAGGGTGTCTCAGCTGGGCTTGCTCCACAACACGCCCCCGTTTGAAGGGCTGCTAATGCCCAGCTGCCAGAAATGCCTTGTTCTCTTCAAGGCCCACAGGAAGAGCCAGTGAGCAGGATACCTTGGGGTATATGTGGGCATGTGAATCCAGAGCAATCTTGGAGTTTGCTAATTGTACACTGCTCATACTGTATTAAAAAGAAGAGATTTTAGTATTGTTCTGTAATGTGCATTATGACTTTGGCATTCCTCAAGTGTTCATTTTGGCAGTAGTACTAGTTTCTAATCTTTTTTTGGTATTTGAATTGCCACATAGAACTGAGAGGAGTAAACAACCCCAACTATTTTAAACTACAGTTATGATTTGTTTTTTAAATTTGGATGAAAATCAGCTTAAACCTTCTTTGTGCCAGCACTGGAATAGTAAGTAAGAAAAGAATTACCATTTAAAAAACAGTGACTGTGAAGAATCTGCAAGTGAATTGTTTTGATTAATTGGTACAACCTTGGGCTGATGGGGCTTCGTATTAAAATTTATTCCTTACTTTGGGAAGATATTTTTCCTTGATAGGTGTTTTTGTGACTGTAATAGTGCTTTTGCTTTAGAAAATCATCAGTTTTGTTGTCTTTTATGCTCTCTCTAAAATGCCTGCATAATTTGGCATTAATCCACCTGGATTTTTTCTTATTTTCTTGCTCTGTAAGGAAAGATGGAGCAACTGGAATGGTGATAAACATAGGAGAGACTATGTGAGCTGGGAGCTGGAGCAAGGCAGGCAGAGCCTGTGAGATTGATGAATTCTCAGGGACTTTGCTGGTGATAAAAGGTTTGGAGGAGTGGCTGATTCCCTGAGGGCTGTGCAGACCTTCAGAGGGTCCTGGACTGGTGGGAGAGAGATGGGCAGAGAGGAACCTTTGGAAATCCCACAAAGGCAAATGCAGATCCTGCACCTGAGGAGGAGCAACCCCAGCACCAGCAGAGGCTGGGGCAACCTTTGGGAATCAGCTCTGAGTAGAAGGGTTGGGGAGCTGAGACAGGAGTGTATATAAGTACATGGGGTGGAATTTCAGAAATCAAGTGTCCTGTCTGAGACTGAAGGCTTTGGAGAGCTGCAAAAACACCAGAACAGTTGCAGCTATAAAAGCCAACAGAGAACAGGTTTTTGGTATAGAGAATGAGTGTTGCAATCAAAGGCAGGATAGGAAATAATGTGAATTGGGGAACAGAGATGACCCTGATGCTTTGTAGCTATAAACCTACTCAGAGTTCAGTTGTTTTCTTGAATTTTTCACCCACACCTTCCTCTGTGTCAAAATGCCATTTATAGATGTTCTGGCTAGAAGCCAGGTGGACACTTCTGAGAGAAACTGGTGCCAGGACAGGAATATCCCACTGAAGGTTGCTATTTCCAGTTAAGAGGTTAGTTAGACTCAAACATTGAGGAGGCTTTACACCATCTGTGGGGAGGGAAATGCATGATTCAACAGTGTTTCTAGTTAAGAAAGTTATAAATGCATGATTCAACAGTGTTTCTAGTTAAGAAAGTTATTAACTATTCCTAGACTTGTCCCTTCATCTTCAGGGATCAGCTGTTCAAATCCAACCAGGCAAAACTTGAGCAGCTTATCTAAACCAGGTGGCATGAAAGGAAATTTGGTGTGCAGAAGAAAATAAGTTTTGTCTCTAGGCAAACAGATTGTGCAGGGTTTATCTGTGGCTCTGCACTCCTGTGGACCCCAAGAGCAGCCAGGTGCTGATAACTATCAAAGAGAGCTGGGGCTGGCTCAGGCAGCCTGTTCCTAAACCAAAATACAGCCTTTAGCCCAGATGGGAACCTGAGATGGGACTCTGGAATCACAGAGCTTGATCATTCGGTCTTGTACAGCAATCCTGAGATATTCAGGATTCATGCTTTTACTGCTGAGCCTGATTCCTGGCAGCTGGGCCGGGTGGAACAGGGGATGCTGAGGGGACCATGACTCCAATTCTGTTTGGGAATTCCTGTTCAATCCTGCCAGCCTGGCCTGGAGCTGCACATCCCAGTCCTCACATGCTGAAATTAATCCAAGTTGTTTAGTCTGCTTTCCTGAATAAAAATTCTCTGTGAAGCAGATGGAGCAGTTCAGCCCTAACTGCCCAGCTTGCTTCAAGTTTCTACAGCACACTTTTTTGTGCAACACCAGCTTTTGCAAATTCAAAAAGAGAAAACAAATTAATAGATAATAACTAGATTAATAAAAAATCAAGACACTGAAATAACAAAGTTTTATTCCTGATACCCAAAAGGCAAATATTTATTAAGGATCTGCGGGAACTTCAGCTGTTTTCCTGCTTTGTCCTGCAGAGGATTTGTCTAAACCCTAAATATGTTAATCTCCTGAAATGTGACACAGGGGTTTTTTCCTGTTAAGACCTGAAAGACTTTGAGGTTTATAAATATAAGGGAGAGTAACTGCAAGGTGCTGTACTGTATTTATATTGGTCTTTTAATAAGTAATAAAATTACAGACGGACCACGCTGCAAGAAAAATTCCTCAGGATACCTGGTTATTCCCAATATTACTGCTGTAATTTAGTAGGGAGAGACAGTCAACAAGTCATGTCTGAATAACACCATGCTAATGTTGTTCTCTCTTCCTTGAGCCTGCTCTCAAAATATCTGATTGACAAAGATAAAGGAATTTTAAGAGCTATTTTGGTTCTTTCAGAGAAAGTTCAACATTGAGAAGGGATTGGGGTGATTAGGAGGCTGTAGTTACCTATCATTTTCAGTGCTGTCTATTGTAATAAAAATGATAAATGTGCCCTGTTGGTGTTCTGCTGGTATTTAGAGTTTCTAAGTCCCTCAGCTGTGAGCTGGGTTCCCATGATGGTGGAAGTATCCTGCCTCTTGCTTGCTGGATGTACTGGAACAAAGAGCTCAGCAGATTATGAGAATTATCACAAATGAATTACTTGGATTTCACTGGGCTCAGACTGAAAGAGTAAATCAGGTTTGATATAGAAAATACTTCTTCCCTGTGAGGGTGGTGAGGTCCTGGAACAGGTTGGCCAGAGAAGCATAGTAAATAAATTTTCAGAAATCTTAGTATCTGTCCCATTCATTTTCCATAGGTCCTGCTTTGGTTTTAGTATGTCACCTTCTCAGCTGGTTGCCATTTGTGTCCTGCTTTTGCTCCTGCCTTTCTTTGTCTGCTCTTTCTCCTTCCCAGTGTCTCTCTTAACTCAGGGCAGCTCCCAGCCAAAGACCCTACTCTGAATATTTTTCCCAATCCAGGAGCTAAAACACAGCCCTGGATGAAGTGATGGAGGATGGCAGTGAAATGTCACAATCTGACCTTTCGCCACCTGGGTCTTGGCCCCTTCAGAGCTTTGCTGTGAAGGGCAGGAACACCTTTTCCTTGCAAAGGTTTGCTGCACATCCTCCAGCTGGAAGCAGAGGGAAGTAGAGAAGGGAGTCCCTGACAATGCTGGAATGCTTGTGGCTGGAAGCCTGCCCATGGGTTAGGATGCCATAAGGGAGAGGCGCTTCTGCCCCACTGAAGGTGCAAATGAGACCATAGGAGGACAACAAACAGATTTTACTGGACATGGATTTTAATGAATGAAAAATGGGAGCTAGGGACATAGAAATATTTACTATTTCTTCATTATCATCTAAGTCTTCTTCTTTCCCTTCTTCTTTTTCTTCTTCTTTTCCTCCTTCTTAATTGCTACTACTACTCTTTCTTCTTCATCTTCTTCTTATTCCTATTTTATTTTTTATTCTTATTTATTGCTCCTATTTCTTCTTCATTATCATATGTGGGAATAGAACTAGAGAGCAGAACTGCAAGCACTGCTCAGCTTGTCACAACCAACAGGGATGTGTTAGCCATAGCAGGCTGCAAGCCTTGGCAAGAGTATACGGGATTTTAAAGGAGGAATGTAAAAGATAAGAAAGTGCTTGGTATGGGGTGCTTACCATGCAGTTTCATGGGGATTTATGTGAAATACTACATGTACCTGGTTAGCTTAAATGAGGCATTGATTGAGCAATGTTATTTAGTTACAAGTAAGCAATATAGCTTAGTAACATGAATATTATTGGTGCGTTATTTTTAGCAATAGCTGAAAAAGCATATAAATTTTGCTTTGTGTATCAATAAACTGCTTCATGGATGCATGGCTTAATGCAAGCATATAAAGAAAACCTTGTCTCTTCATTACCACCACCATCAATCATATTCTTCTTATACTTCTAATTCTTCTATTCTTCTGATTAATCTTATTCACTTGTTATGCTTGCTGTCATTCTTATCCCTTTTTGTATTCTTATATTAATAACTATTTTCTCATTTACCACTACTACTATTTCTTCTTCACCATCATCTTCTTATTCTTATTCTTATTCCTATTCTCTTATTCTCTATTTTTTTTTTTTTTTTTTTTTTTTTTTTTTTTGTAACTACTACTATTTCTTAAACTCAACTTCCATTTGTTTTTGAAAGAATGATACGAGTCAAAGTCCTGCGGTCACATCCATGGAGTAACACCTCCCATCTGACACTTCCTGAACGGAAGTGCCCATTCCAATTCAATATCAGAAGCAAGTTTTCCCTGACAGAGGCATGAGGCATTGGTAGAAGTTCCCCAGGGAAGTGGTGGAGTGACTGTCTCTCAAGTGTTGAAGAGTTCTACAGATGTGGCCCTTGGGGATGTGGCTTTGTGGTGATGGTGGTGCTGCCAGGGTGCCAGTGGCACTGGGTGACCATCAGGGTGTCTTCCCACCCTGATGACTCCACGGGATTCACTTCTGAGCCCCCTGGCACCCAGTGTGCCCCATGGATGCTGTTTGAGGCCGGGCACAGTGGTGACTTTGAGTGATGGGGAGATGCCCCTTGGCAGCTGAGGCTGCGGGGCCATGTCCAGGCCAAGGCCGCCTGTGTGTCCCCCTGGGGCACCGTGCAGTCCCCGGGCCAGCCACCATCTGTCTGCAGCCAGCTTGGTGCTGGCACAGACACTGCTCCTGCAGCTGTGGCCTCAGGCAGGGCCAGCAGCAGAGTGACCGCAGTGACCACAGTGACCGCAGTGACCACAGTGCCCGCAGTGACCACAGTGACCGCAGTGCCTGCAGGGACTGTAGTGACCACAGTGCCCGCAGTGACCACAGTGCCCGCAGTGCCTGCAGGGACTGTAGTGACCACAGTGCCCACAGTGACCACAGTGCCCACAGTGCCCGCAGTGACCACAGTGACCGCAGTGACCGCAGTGACCACAGTGACCGCAGTGCCTGCAGTGACCACAGTGACTGCAGTGACCACAGTGACCGCAGTGACCGCAGTGCCCGCAGTGCCCGTGGTGACCACAGTGACCGCAGTGACCACAGTGACCACAGTGCCCACAGTGACCACAGTGACCACAGTGCCCGCAGTGACCGCAGGGACCGCAGTGACTGCAGTGACCACAGTGACCACAATGCCCACAGTGACCGCAGTGACCGCAGTGACCGCAGTGCCTGCCTGAGGTGGCCGGGCCATGCACTGGGGGCAGCTGGCTGCTGCCAGGGGCCCTGCCCATCCGAGGGACCAGGGGGACTCCACGGCCCTGCCCTGGGCCCCAGCTGGGCCACGGAGCCCTGGGCGTGCAGGGAGGGAAGCGAGGCATGGAGTGTCTCTGGTGCCTGGCCCTCAACCCCAGGCCTCCCGAGGGACAGGCATGGTCAGCCTGCCAGGGCTGCTCTTTGGGCCCTGCTGCCTTCTTCATACAGCTCAAAGATGCTGAGTTTGTCCCAGTCATCCTCCTCCTCCTGTGGCAAGGCAGTGGTCCTGAAGCTGAAGAGGTTTAGCTGTGAGTCAGAGGTGACATGTGAAAGGCGTTTGCTGCTGTTGTCTTGCTCCATGGGAACTTGGCTGATGGAGTCCCTGTTCACAGCTACTTCATGGTACAGCTCTGGATTGAAGCAGTCTTCCCAGTCAGAGAGGTCTTGGCAGCTGCTGGCCTCTCCTTGGGATAGCTCTGGTTCTGCCTCACCTTGGAACTCTTGGGAAAGCTCTGTCTGGGTGTGCTATTCCCAGTCTTGATCATCCCCAGCTGGGTTCCCCTCCTCACTCCCTTTCTCTGCCAGGAGTGGGGCTCTGTGTGGGGTTAGGGTTGGTTCCCTTGCTTTTCCTCCTTTTTGGAGAATTTTTCCCATTATTATGCTAAGAAACCCTGCCGGGCTGCACCCAAGCTCTTCATGGTTCAATACAAAGGGATGGGTGGGGGCTGTCTCCCTGCTTTTCACTCACGGCGGGGTCTGAGGGGAGTCCGGGGACTGCACCCTTCCAGCCCTCACCATCCGAGCATCAGGAGCCAGGTTCTCTGCTGCCGGACCCTGCACTGCCATCTCTCCGCTCCAGCCTCCTGTCTCTGAGCACACAGCTGAGCACCAGGACCCGCACGGTGAGAAGGGAGGGGACCTTCCTCCACTCTTCTCCCACCTGGGACACGGAGCTGCAGCTTTGCCCCCCCCCGGTCCCACCTGCAGCCTCCGCAGCTCCGTGTGTGCCCTGCCCCACTTTCCACCACCGGGATCAAACGCAGGCAGAGCGTGTCTGCGGCTGAAAAGGGACTGCAACTGAGTTATTTGTTCTGTTCTGTTGTTAATTTTCATAGCTGCTGTTGTTTCTGTTTGTCTGGCTAGATATATTAATAAAGAGCTCTTATTCCTACTCCCATATCTCTGCCTGAGAGTCCCTGATTCAAAAATTGTAATAACCGGGAAGAGTTCCTCTAAGTTTGTAAGGAAAATTAATCCACAAACACCGGAGGTTTATGTCCAAAAAGGAGACAGAGGAGTCCTTTTTGCTTTATTCGAATAAAGGGAGAGGCCATAGGGCATTCCCCTGGGATCTGTCCAATTTTTGGAGGACGCAGCCTCCTTTTATCCCAATTTCCTGGCCGCTTTTCCCTCTCTCTCTCCCCATTGGCTGAGGTACTTGAGAGGCACAGACTTCCCGGAATGCCTGACACCTGACATTCCCCTCTAATGTATAACCCTTTCCTTTTAATTTTTAATTCTTATACAATTCATAGTTTTCCCCCGTTGCTTCTTTCATCTTCCAATATCCAATTTCATCTACCAGCAAACCTCCAGTTTGTTTGTAAAGGCAAATCTCTTTTCCCATTCATCAATCAGTATAATCCCTCCCACTGTTTCTTTTATCTCTAGGTGCTAACTTTATCTACCATCAAATCTACAGCTTGTCTGCCCAAGATGTACCTGAAGGCCCTTCAATAAATAACAACCGCTTTTTGTTCCCTTAATTTTGTCTGGCCTCTGTATTTAGGTAGTGTCGGAAAAGGCATTAGGTTAATACAATGCTTATTTTTAAAAACTCATTGGCCTATGGAACTGCATGATGCCTTTTCCATAGGAAGAACTGGAAAGCAACCAGCCCAGTTGTGCCAACTTTTACCAGCTCAGGTGTGACTTTGGGGTTGCCAACCACCAGGGACCACCAGAGACCCCCAGGACAGAAGAACGCATGCAGAAAGGGAAGACAAAGTATATTAATGATTTTGGGAGAAATAATTATCATATGTATGCTTATTCCAGGAAAATCAGTGAATATGTATATAAAATGGAGTATAGAAACAGATGCATTTTCTATTATCAGTGAGTGAGCTTGGTGGAGTTATGCCCCACACATCCAGCCAAGTAAAGAACTCCTGCTTTCTACAGGAAATCACAGGAGACGTTCCTCAAACATAGAGCTGAAATGCACAAGGAAGAAAATGCTCACAAAATGTCACCAAACTGTTTCCAAGCCACCAAAAATCCCTGAAATGTAACCAGATAATTTAATTTAAACAGCAGAATGTGACAGACTCCTTATCTTTGCTTTGCAAAGAGCAACAAGTACAGTGTGTCCACTTAAGACAATTCTTTCTAGAATAACACATTCCTCAATTTCCCCTGAAGCTGGGATTTTGTACTAAATGCAGACATGATTAAGACTTTTTTTCCCAACCTTTCATGGCAGTTCACTTGTGCCCTGTGAAACCCACCTTAAAGAGCTTTTGAAGAGATTGCTTTAACTGCAATGACTATGTGCCTGTAACCAGGAATTATTTTTAATTATTCTTTTAACTATTGCTGCCCTCAGAGTGGGTTTGCCTGAGGAGAATAGAAGCTCAGACATGTGAGTGTGAGCAGTCTGCTTCCCCTGGAGAAATCAGAGCAAACACAGAGCTCACATATGGGATTTGAGGGGTCCCAGTTGGTTGAAAGCTGGCAAATGCTGTCCTGATTGTCAAGGAGGACAAGAAGGACACCAGATACTCCAGGCCAGTCAGTCTCACCTCGATACCTGATAAAATCATGGAAAAGTTTATTCTGGGTAGTATTGAAAAACACTTGGAGGACAATACAGGCATCAGTCAGAGTCAGCATGGCTTCATGAGGGGAAGGTTCTGCTTCTGAAGTCTGATTTCTTTCTAGGACAGGGTAAAACCCGCTCGGTTGATGCAGGAAAACCAGCAGATGGAATCTTTCTGGATTTCAGCAGAGGTTTTTTTCCTGTGTCTCCCAGAATGCTTCTGGACAAAGTGTCCAGCACACAGCAGGATAAACACATGGCGTGAGCAACTGGCTCAGGGGTCAGGCACTGAGGGTGGCACCACACTGGCAGTGGTCACCAGTGGGTTCTGCAGGACTCCACTGTCAGCCCCAGCTCTTCAACATCTTCATTAAGGACCTGAACATGGGACTTGAAGGGATAGTCAGTAAATTAACTGATGGCACTAAATTGGGAGGAGCTGTCATCTGCCTGGAGGGCAGAGAAGCTGTGCAGAGAGACCTCACAACTAGAGATGGGCAATCACCCACTGTGTGGAGTTCAACAAGGGCAGTGCCAGATTCTGCCCCTGGGATGGGGCACCCCTGCCTTGGTGTATGGACTGGGAAGGACAGGCTGGAGAGCAGCTGCAGGGAGGCACCTGGGGGTCCTGGCCAAGGGCAAGTTGAACATGAGTCAGCAGTGCCCTGGCAGCCCAAAGTGCCACCGTGTCCTGGGGCAGCAGGCCCAGCACCAGCAGCTGGGCCAGGGAGGGGATTGTCACACTCTGCTCTGCACTGGGGTGGCCTCACCTTGAGTGACAAC
Source organism: Erithacus rubecula (assembly GCF_903797595.1). Lineage (NCBI taxonomy): Eukaryota > Metazoa > Chordata > Aves > Passeriformes > Muscicapidae > Erithacus > Erithacus rubecula. The sequence continues at coordinate 10,443 of NW_027635398.1, read as the reverse complement.
ACAACATAGAAAAGACATGAAGCCATTGCACAGTGTCCAGAGGAGGTCACTAGGATGGGGAAGGATCTGCAGGGGCTCTGTGAGGAACAGCTGAGGACACTTGGTTTGTTCAGCTGGAGAGGAGGAGACTCAGGTCAGACCTCACTGAGCTCTTCAACATCTTCCCAAGGGGCAGTGCAGGGACCAGCACCAATCTCTTCACTCTCATGAGCAGGGACAGGACTCAAGGAAATGGCTGGAGCTGAGTCAGGGAGGCTTAGGTTGGATATCAGGGAAAAGTTTTTCACCTAGAGGGAGCTTGAGCAATTGAACAGGGTCCCCAGGGAAGCAGTCAGTCCCAGCCCCAAGTCTGTCTTGGGACAAGAAGCATTTGGACAGTGTTCTCAGGCTCATGGTGGAATTGTGGTGTTCTGTGCAGGGACAGGAGTTGGACTCAATGATCCTGATGGAGTCCTTCCAACTCAGCAGATTCTGAGCTTCTCTGAAATTACTTCAACATCCAGCACTCAGCTTTCACTCAAGACTAAAGCTGTTCCAGCCTGGTGAACTCAGTCATTCCACTCCTCCTAAGTACAGCACCTACAATATCCCTCAACTTCTTTGGATGAACAAAAGAAATAAACTGCATTTAAGTGTCACGGTAACAATTCCCTGCCCTTCCTTACTGGCTGCTTGCAACAGAGGCCATTTACAGGGCTGCTCGGCAGGGGCCATGGTGTGCCCTGGCCATGGGAGGAGGCAGAACAGGGCATGGGTGCCCCTGTGTGCCTGCCACCCACGAGGGATGTGGCAGTGACAGAGGACATGTGGCCTGGCCGTGCCACCAGGGGTGCTAGGATGGGGGACAGGTGGCCATGGAGGTGCCACAAAGGATGTGGTGACACCAGGGGACAGGCATCCATGGAGGTCCAACCACGAGGGGGCACATGGCCAAATGGGTGCTACCATGACTGTGGTGACACAAGGGCACATGTGGCTATGGAGCAGCCACCATGGGTATGATGACACCAAGGTGGCCATGGAGGTGGCACCACAGGTATCATGATGCTCATGGAGGTGGCACCACGAGCGTGGCAGGGCCAGGGGACACGTGTCCATGGGTTGCAAATGCTGGCATGTGTGGCAGTGTGACAGTGACAGACCAGGTGTGGGGCTAGGCTAGGGTGGCTCCATGCCCACCCCATGGGTGGCCCCACAAGTGCCAAGTCAGTTTGGCTGGGTCCTGGTGCCGGAGCCGCAGGACCAAGCCCGGTGCCACTGTCCCCTGTCACAGGGACATGTGGGGACATGGGAGTGACGAGGGGGGGACAAGGCACTCCAGGTGGCTGTGCCAGGCCAGCACCTCCCACCCCATGCCCCAAAATCCATCACCTCTCAACCATCATCATCATCACCCTAAAAGTCATCACTTCCCCAAACCATGACCCCAAACCATCCCCATCACCCCCCAGCCATCCTTGTCACCCCGAAATTCATCACCCCTCACCCACCATCATCATCACCACCCACCCATCATCACTCCAAAATTCATCAACCCCACCTATCATCATCACCCCATCACCCACCACCCCCAAAATCATCCTCATCATCCCCCACCCATTGTAATCACCCCAAAAATCATCACCCCTCACCCCTCACCCGAAAATTTCCCCCATTCTCCCACCCTTGTACCCTCTCACCTGCCCCGGCGACAGCACGTCTACTCCTCCTGCCCACGGAGTGCAGGTACTGCTGAAATTCATGTGGCCTCATCCCCTCACATCCCCGTGGCTTCTTGGGTGCCTTGGAGGGGTGGAAAATGCCCTCAGGAACAGTGACCAGCACATGCTGGCCTTGGGGACACCCCTGTCACCAGCCCTGTTGCCGTCGGTGTCAGAGTGGCTGTAGGAGCGTTTCCAGCCCTGCAGCCGCACCCAGCCCGGCTCCCCGGGGATCCCCCATCCCTTTCAGAGTCCTTCTGGGTGTGGCAGTGGTCATGGTGTGCCACTTGCAGGTCTTCAGTAGGGCAGGGGGCTCGGGAGTGTCCGGTGGGGCTTCCACCTCCATGTGTGGTGGGGGAGGAGTCCATTTTAGGAGGTCCAGGGGCTGCATTACATGGCGGTGAGATGGAGGGAGTCATTTTGGAAGGTCCAGGGGTTGGATTTGGGGGTGGTGGGATGGGGAGAAGAATTTTGGGCTTGGATTTGGGGTCAGTGGAACAGGGAAGGCATTTGAGGGGGCTGAGTTTGGAATGATGAGATAGAGAAAATAATTTGGAGAGGTCCATGGGGTGGATTCGGGGGTGGTGGGGGTGCACTCCCAGCCTGGCATCCCCACCTTGAAGGGTCCCAATTTGTGGAGTCCCAAATTCTCGAGATTTCCCTGCCCACCCAGGGAAGAGGTCCCCACCCAGTGAGTGCCCACACCAGCCCCCCTGAGGCCCCACCCCTTCTGGTGACAGAAAAGCAGAGTGACAGGGAGACAGGGTGATGGGTGCCCCCACAACCCATGCCGCGGGCACAGGGGGACTCCCCTCGGGAACGCCACTGATCCCCCTTTGTCACCCTCAGGGGTGGGGGCTTGGTGCACAGGACCCCCTCGCTGTGCCATCTCCGAGGTGGCACCTGCGCTTTTTGTCACCGCCACCCACCAGTGCCCCAAAGCAGGGCGTGGCCCACATCCTACAGGATGGCAGGTGACAGCATTTTTGGGATCAGCCCTGGCCACTTCCACCCCCATCATCCCCCTGAGGATTCTGCACAACCCCGCACCCACCACGTTGCAGATCCATGGCTCTGATGTCTATCCAGACCAGTGTCCATCCAGAGTGGGATCCATGGCTCTGGTGTCCATCTGGACCGGTGTCCAACCTCTTCTGTACCCATCCATCCCAGGCTCCCTGGCCCTGGCTGCTCTTCACTGCAGAGTGGACAAGACCCACATTCAGTCCGAAGATGACACCAAACCCCCTCCCACCAACATCAACAGGCCACCCAACCGGAGTGCCAGTGTCCCCTGGCAGCCGGACCAGCTCTGAATCTCTTGGAAGTGGAGATCCACAGGCCCGGGGCAGGGACACAAGGGCATCCAGGATGGCGAGCACCGAGTCCATGTAGTACGGGGGGACAGTTGAGGACACACTTCTGTGGGGATTTGTCCTCCCTAGTCTCCATCCTCTGCTCCTTGTCTGGGCGAGGAAGGACAAGGAGAGGATGGGATTTGCCTTCATACCAGAGGGAAGGAGATTCCCCCATTGCGTCCCCGTCAGCACAGCGCACACAGTGGGGCTGTCCTGCAGCCGGGGGCCGTGCATGAAGATGGAGCAGGACAGAGGGGGAAAGAGGCAGTGACTTTCTGCTCACCTGTCTCGGGTTCCCAGACCATCTTCCTCACGGCTTCTTCTTCCTCCTTCGGCCAAGGTTTGGGAATGGGAAATCCTGGTTTGGGGGGAAAACAAGGGCTGAGCGTGTTGGGTTCTATGGTCCCGCTGACCAAGCGCTCGGCCCCTTTGAGCCTCAGGGACCCGGAGCCCGCTCATCACCAACCTCCCGCACCCCTCCAGGCTGCCAGGGGTCCCCCGGCTCCGGGATCGCCCCTCTGCGCTCTCCCCGCTCCGGGGCTCCCGCGTTCCCCTCCAGCTCTCCCGGGGACCCCCCACAGCCGATATCGCCCCCTCCCCGCCGGTAAAAAGCGACCCGGCACGATCCACTCAGGGGAATTTCCAGCTCAGCTTTTGGCTCCTGCAAGATCCAAACATCCCCTGCCCTGGAAAAAGCCGTCCCCTAGAGTCCCGCGATGGATTTGTGGCCAGCGCCCCTCCCCGCTAACCTCCTCTCCCAGGGGAGGGCCGATGCTGCCGTACCCGCTGAGCTGCCGCCTGAGGGGGCGGCCGGGCTACGCGCGAGGTTCTGCGGCTCCTCCTTTTCCCCCCACTCCCCCTCTTTCTGTTCCTGCTTCTGCTCTTGCTTCTCCTGGGTCCCTGCTTTTCCTCCCTCTCCTCCTCTTCCTCCCGCTCCCCCTCCGTTCCCCGCTCGGCCCGGGCAGGTGTCGACACCCAAAAGCAGCCGCGCTCTGCTCTGGGAGGTTCCAAAGCGGCCTCGCCCCGCGCGGCGATGGGAATGATAGTGGGAGCACTGGGAGCGGTACTGGAAGCACCTCAGGCGATCCTGAGAGCCCTGGGAAGGAATCGGGAGCGCTTTCCCCCCCAGTACCGCTCTTACTGGGAGCATTGAGAGCAAGCAGCGCCGGGACGCGGCTGCAGGCGGCGGTGGGCGGGGCCAAGCACAAGGGCGTGGTTATGCAAATAAAGGAGCGATCGCACTCTGTGATTGGTGGGCTCGAGCAGCGCGCGGTTTTCCCGGTCATGTGAGAGCCGAGGGGAGCCAGAGCGATGGCGGCGGCGTCTGGTAGGAGGGAACAGGGACCGGGAGTAGGGACAGGGCCGAGAATACGGCAGAGGTACCGGGAACGGGGCCTGGAATGGGGATAGAGACCGGGAATGGGAGCTGGGATGGGAATATGGGAACAGGACAGGGAGTGTGCAACCAGCAAGCACAGAGAGAATCTGGGATGGGGATCAGTGTTCAGCAGTGCTGCAGTGGAACCCATCGGGGCTGGGAGCTCTGCAGCTGGGCCTGCCCTGGGCTGCTGCGGCCCAGGGCACAAAGGCTGGAGCTGCAGCCTTGCTCCTGGGGCAGAACAGGAGCCTGGGGCAGGCCCATGGCCCCTGCACGGCCCCAGCAGGAGGGAGGGCTCTGAGCCCAGGGCTGCTGGCAGGATGGGCTGCTGGGGCCAGCTGGGGGCCCTGAGCAATGCCCAAAGGAACATGGAATGGGACGGTGAATGTGAAAACAGCAACCAGAGAGAGAATGTGGGATGAGGATTAGGAAGATGGGACCAGGATTGGAAATGGGAATACGGGAGTAGAACTGGGAGTGGAAACTATGAAATGGGACAGGGATTATAGAAATGGAAGTATGGGAATGAGAGAATAGGAATATGGGAATATGAGAATAGGAACAGGACAAGGAATATGGACCTGGAAATATGGGAAAGGCAACCAAACAGAATATGGGACAGGGAATGAAAGAGGGAATGGGATCCAGACTGGAATGGGAGCAGGATGGGACTGGGAGTGAGGTGACAGGGGAATGGGCAGGGGGACATGGGGACAGTTCCAGGGCAGGGGCTCCTTGATCAACTGTCCCAGAACATCCACCAGGATCTCCCAGTGCAGCTGGAGCTGCTGTGACTGGGGTGCCCAAAGCCCTGTGCAACCCCCCAGTCCCTCCCAGGAACCCTCAACTCCCTCGGACCCAGCATCTCTCTTATCCCTGGGAAGATCCCCCCATGTCCCCTTCCATATCTTAGTTCAACTTATTTATTTTTACCCCAGTTTTGTGTGTTTGGGAAGGGCAAAGAAAATCCAGAAAGAAAAGGCCACGGGGAGCCAGGAGGATGTGGAGCCCCAGCCAGGTGTCTTCCCAACATAGATCACCTGGGATCCCTGGGGCTCTGCCCACTGGGGGTCACTGGGGATCATCCTGCCGTGGGGGTGGAGATGGAGCAGTGCAGTGTCTTGGTTTGAAAGACAGGTGTCTGCTAAGGAGGGCAGGAGCCTCTCTTGAAACAGAAAATGTAAACTCCCTCTCTCTAAATTAATGTAACTTTGAAATTAATGAGCTCTCAGGCAAAGATGGGAACTGGAATAACAGTTATTCCTTGGGAAAATAAAAATAAAAATATAGTAATACAACAAGCAAAACAGTGACATAGTTGTAATACAACCTAACGCCCTGTTGGTCAGGGTGTTGCTAGCAGTGTGATTAAATGCTGACTGCAGCTTTCCTGGAGTGACAGATGTGGTTTGTTGAAACATGATTTTGGAGAAAGGTGTAGTTTCTTTTTTAAGGTCTAGTGGTGATGAAGATGGTCCTGGTCTTCCACTGGGAATTTAGTGGGAAAAGGTTGCTCTGATTGTTTCAAATTTGGATTTTATTTAGGTAGGTTATGCCTTTGCTTGAGGTTAGACTAATCTAAACAGCCTTAAAATACCTTTTTTATGTACTACAGGGACTTTATCCCCTTCCACTGTGTGCAAGGCTTCAGACTGGGCAGGACTTGCTTGAGTGATGGACTCTCAGGTGTTGACTGTTTAGGTGGCTTCTGTTAAGTTCATTTCTCAATTTTTGAAGGCCTCCCCACCAAGTGCCTTTAGGGTAATTTTACGTAGTCTGTTGTACAGTTCAACTTTCCTGGCAGCTGGTGTGTGATAAGGGATATTATATATTTATTCAATATCCTGGTTTTGGGCTGAGGTGTTTCTAAGACTGTTCTTGAAATGGGTCCTGTTGTCTGACGATTCTCTCAGGGCTGCTGTGTCTTTATAGGACTTGCTTTTTTGGGCTTCAGACGGTGTTTTGAGTGGTAGTGTGAGGTACAGGGTAGGTTTCTAATGATCTAGTGCTGGCTTCTACAATTGTGATCATGTAGCACTTGCCTTGGGGGGTTTGAGGCAGTGTGATGTAGTTAATTTGCTGGGCTTCTTTATACTTATATTTGGAATACTGCCCCCCATATTAGAGAGGCTTTATCGGTTTGGCTTGCTTGATTTTAGCACATGTCTTACAGTTATGGATAACTTGAGAAATTCTATTTATGGTTAAATCTACTTTTCAGTTTTGTGCCTACTTAGAGGTGGTATATTTGCCTTGATGGCTTGAGGCATTATGGGCCTATTGAGTAAGGAACAACTCTCCCCTATGTTTGTAATTTAAATTTTTTGGTGCCATCTCTATTTTTGCAGCTTGATCTACTTGTTTGTTCTTTTGGTGTGTTTTATTACCTACCTTTTGGGGACATGCCTATCTACAAAATGGACTTTTACAGATAGTTTGTCTGAGTGGCAATGTTTTTCCACTCATCAGCAGCCTCAATTGGTTTTCCTTTATGTTGCTAGCTGGCCTTTTTTTACCTTTCTAGCTAACTCCACAGAGCATTGGTTACTATTTATGATCCAGTATAAAGGTAGAGCTTTGGCCAGTTCTCTCTTTCAGCAGTGTCCAGGGCCAGCTGAATGGCTTTGAGTTCAGCAAGTGCACTTGATTCACCTTCTCCTTCAGTAGCTTGTGTGACTCGTCGTGTGGGGCTCCCTGCGGCCACTTTCCACTTCTGGTTCATCTCAACCATGAGACCGAAACTGTCAGTGACAAGAGCACAGCGTGTTTCTTGTGCTGGTAGTTGGTTGTATGGTGGAGCTCTTTAGCCTGGGTTACTTGTTTCTGCTACTTTTTGTTAGCGAGACTAAAGTTTTAATCTTGTGGCCAGTTTGTAATTATTTTTTAAAATTTCAGGGCAATTTGGATTTCCAATACAGGCTCACTGTGTGATGAAGGCAATCCATTTATTCTATGTAGTGTTGGTGGTGTGGTGGGTAGAGGGATCCTTTTCTTTAAACATCCACTCCAGAACCGGGGTAGTTGGGGTGCCAAGAGGAGTTGTGCTTTTATACTAATTACTTTTGAGGTGGATTGAACTTTCTTATTTTTTTGGGAGTGTAGTTGGCTTCGGCCTTTCTGTAACTTTGGCTCTGGAATTCTAGTGCTCAGCCTCGAGTCTCCCCAGGCACCTTCTGCTAAAGTCTCCAGGACAAGCCATTGTTCCTGGCTGCAGTGTAAAGCACATTCCTCGCTTTTGGTCCTGTCCTGACTAGACTAAAGGCTACTGTATGAGAGATTTTCTGCTTAATGTGGGCAAAGGCTTGTTGCTGTTCAGGGCTGGAGTTGGAATTGTTCTTCTTGAAGGTAACCAGGTAGAGAGGGCTCACAGTCTGGCTGTACTCAGGAATGGGCATTCTCTAAAATCCTATGGTGCCTAGGAAAGCTTGTGTTTCCTTCTTGCTGGTTGGTGGAGACATTGCAGTGATCTTATTGATAACTTCAGAGGGAATCTGACGCCATCAATCCTGCTACTTCACTGCCAGGAACTGGATCTCTCGGGCAGGTCCTTTGGCTTTGCTCTTCTTGATGGTAAAGCCAGCTTCCTTCAGAATCTGGATGATGATCTCTCCTTTCTCAAACACTTTTATTGCTGTGTTTGTCCACACAGTGATGTTACTGGTATACTGTAGATGTTTTGGAGCTTTTCCCCTTTCTAGTGCAGTTTGGGTTAGTTTATGGCAGATGGTGGGGCTGTGTTTCCAGCCCTGGGGCAGTGGGTTCCAGGTGTGCTGGACACCCCTCCAGGTGAAAGCAAACTGAGGCCTGCACTCTGCTGCCAAAGGAATGGAGAAAAATGCATTGAAAAATTGCAATGTCAGTGGTGCCACTTTGCTGCCTTGGACTCCAGCTCGTACTGGAGTTCCAGCATGTCTGGCACAGCAGCACTCAGCAACTATTGAGAGAGAGACAGGGACTACTGACTGGTGATCAGAATCCAAATTTACTGTGAGCTACATATGCTTATATACTATTTTTAGGAAGGCTAGTATTTTTTTTTAGTGCATTGATTGGGTTAACCATCACACATATTGCAACTGTTCTACTTAATTCAGTCTTCTTTCCTGTCACCAGTCTTGATCCAATCTTCATGCAATCTTCAAAGCTCTCTGTGTTCTTACCAAGGCCTCTTGGTTATCCAGCTGCATATGCTAATTAAATCCACAGTACTCTCTGTCTTTGCTCCCACAGTGGAGTCACTCCATTCAAGGCACAATAGCCTACAGTCAATTTCTATTTTCTGTCAGACTTGCCCACAGGCAAACTGGGGCTGTTGAAGGATGAGTGGGTTTTACTGAGCACCCTTTGGGTTTCTAGCCAAAATTTTATGGATGGGGATCATGGCATCTTGGTTCATCTGATACTGTTGGCAGTGCACCATCGTGATGGCAATTGGCACTTGTTGCTCTCCTACCTTCAAGAGTCCTACTGCAGATGGGTTTTCTGATCGTCCAGGCAAGGTGTTCAATTGCTTAATGCCCTCTGCCTCTACAGCAGCTATTCCAAAAGCCCACCTGAGTCCCTTTGGATCTTTGTAATAGCTGTTCCTGAGAAAGTCTGTGCCTAGAATACACAGAGCATCTGGGCTGTGGAGACCAAAGGCATTCCCAATTAGGGAAAGCAACCCCTGTTTTATTCCCTGGGTTAACCCTGTGCCCCTCTCCCTGTCTGTCAGCCTTTTGGTCACTCCCACTCTGTTTCCCTGTTGGCCTTTTTGCCCTAACCCCACCCTTGGACACCCCCTGTCCCCTGGTAATTGGCCCCTAAAGTTTTCCCCACCTGCTGATCCCATGCACCAAACATGAAGCCCCCACAAGCCCCATGGCCTTTGTTCCCTGAACTCTGGATGATGCATATCTGTGGCTGAAATAAACATCTCTATAAAACCCTTGCAAAGGCCTTTCCTGCTCCTTTATTAGCTACCACCCTAATTAACAACCAGATGCAACACTGGGCCAGTCACAATTGGATGTTTCTGCCACTCCTTCCCAGTCAGGCTCCCCTCAGCCTCCAGCAAAGTCATTTCCTGTGATCCTCTTGTCACCCCAACAATGGCAACAGGTTCTTCCCCCACATGTCCTGATGCCATTAGGGTACACTGTGACCCAGTATCAACTAACGCCTCATGTTTCTGTGGCTCTGATGTGCCAGTGTATTGGATCTACTCCATCCAAAAGACCTGGCTTTCCCATGCCTCTCCCTGGCTCGAGGCAGAGCCCCTCTAGCCCTGGTTATTATTTCTTTTTTGGCATACATACTAGAGGTTCTTTTAAGGGGATCTCACAGGTTATCTTCCTTTCTGTAATACCTGGCAGCTTGGTCATGGGAGGCTGCCTTCACTTTAGTGGAGCTCCCTCTGTTAACCTTTCCCTCCCTGAGCTGACACACCTGTGCTGCCAGGACAGAGGTGGGTTTCTCATCTCACCTTTTCCTGTTTTCCCCATGGTTGTGCAAAAAGAACCACTGGTCAGCTTGTGGGGTGTACCCTCTCTCCCTAGCTGGGGGATGTTGGGCTCTGACTTTGGGGCCTGTGACTTGCACTCATGCTGCTCTGATCTTCCTCATCTCTTCCCTTGTCTCCCTCATATCTTAAACTCCTCTTTGAGTTCCTTAACCAGAGCAGAGACATGAGTCTGCATCGGCTGTTGAGTCATACTCTTGTAATTTCTGAGCTTGTTGGTGACAGAACCCAGTCTCTTGGTTGTTTACCAGCATTAATCATTGCAATGAAGGTGGTATATTGAAGATGATCCTAGATTTGTGAAATTCCACATCTGCCCTGTGCACCTGAACTTTGTCATGGCCATTGTCCTGCTGCCACCCCTCCCAAAGAGCACCTCCAGTGCTGCCACTTCTCTCAGCTGCTGGATCCCTTCCTCAAGGCTCTTCCAGTGCATTCTATGGTGATGCTCCTGCTTCTCTCTGTTGAAAAACCTCTCTCTTACACTCATTAAAACTACTCCAGAGG
>NW_027635399.1:0-33658 GCF_903797595.1 Erithacus rubecula | reverse complement strand
TTCCCACAACTCCCCCTTAATAAAAGAGCTGCATTTTAATAAAGGCCAACCCTGATTATTTGTAACAGTTTTGGGGGCTCGTCTGGGAGAGGCCACGCAGGAAGAGCACCTCCAACGGGGGAGCACCACCCAGGAAAGGCCCCCCGGGACAGCTGGCCATCCCTGGACCCGAAGCAGCGTAGGGCCTAAGAGACGTGGAGAGAGCTGGTAAGGAGACCAGCAACGGGCACGGGAGGCGAGCGAGTGTGTGAGTGAATGAGACAGGGGCTGGCAGCTCAGACCCCCAAAGCGAGTGTGGGCCCCTGAGTACCGCAGTTCCAGACTCCCGCGAGGGGGCCGGCCGGGAAAAGGGGGAAGCGAGTGAGGCCCACTAAGGCCTAAAGAGTGGAAGAGGCGCCTCTGGGGGAGGTAAAGTGGGACCCCCTGTTATTTCAAAGCACAAATAGGGATAGGCCGGGGCAGCGTGCCCTGCTGGGACCTAACCCATAACATTGGGATAGGCCAGGGCGGTGTGCCCTGCTGGGACCTAACCCGTAACACTGGGATTAGCTGGGATGGCGTAGCCTGCTAAGACCTAACCCAAATATTGTACCAGTGTATTTTAAAGGGGTTCAGTTGTCCAGCGGTATTCTGTTCAAAGTATCTTCCAGTGTTAATTTAGGAAATTGTAATTTAAAAGAGGTCGAAGTTAGTTTCAGTTGGTTCAAAGGTTGTGCTGCCTGTCAGTAGTTTTTCCGTTTGAGTAGAAGCAAGTTAAAGTTAGTTAAAGGCCTAGTAAAAAGAGCAACCATGGGAAAGTGTCTAAGTAAGGGAGGGAGAGCTAAAGAGACGTAACAACATACCCCGTGATAGCCCATTAGGGCAGTTATTCAAAAGTGGGAATGCAATTATGACACCAAGGAATTAAACAAAATAAAAATGATACACTTCTGTGTAGAGATCTGGCCCACTCTAAATCTTCCAGAAAGATGGCCTAGATGGGGAACCAGGGATCCATGGATGTGCACTCGACTAACCCAGTATTTGAGAGCCCGAGAGAATCCTAATACAGAACAACTCCAATATGCAGTGTGCTGGGAAAGGCAGGGACTAGAGGGTGAGAAAGTTAAGATCTTTAAGCTATGGAAAAAAGGAGATAAGGATGAGAGAGAAGGGGAAGAGAATAACAGACGCAGTTGGGACCCTCTAGACCATCTGCCTCCTCCTCCTTCTGCATACCCACTACCCACCCCTTCCCATACACCACCAATTCCCTTTCTGATTTCCCCAGATACCCCTGTAATCCCTACGCCTACAACACCCGCCATCCTACACCTGTGCCACGAACTCCTCCTTCAACTCTTCCTGCTACCCCTTTACCTACCCACCGAATCTCCCTCCAATTCTTCCAGTACCACCTGTCACCCCTTCCCCGGTTCTGCAATTTCCCCCTCCAACTCTTCCTGTTCACTTGTCACTCCTTCCCTGGTTCCACAAATTCCCCCTCCAGTTCTCCCAGTAACACCCTCCATCCCTACACCTACTCCAAGAATTCCTACTCCAATTCTTCCAGGCTCACCAGTCAATGCTTCTCTTGCACCCTAGGGCCCACCTTCAATCTCCCTAAACACTCTTCCAACTCTTGCAGATTCCTCTACACTGGTGACTCCTTCCCCCATCTTCACAACTTCCCGTTCCAAAAACCAACCCTTTATACTCCCAGAATCTGTCTCCCCTAACCCACACTCCAGAGTTGTTACCTTCCCCCTTACCATCAGAGGTACCAGCACCTCCTTCTAGTTGGAGACAGGGTCTTGTGACCCCCAAAATCAATTCTTCTCCACAAGATGTTCAAATCACTCCTTTAGTAGATACATCTCAAGTTATAAGAGCCTCTGAGGGACACCCATATAATACCAGGTCGAGGGCCAAGCTTTTTTTCCCTACGGGAGGTCCCGATGGGAGGCGTGGATGGAGGAGTAGGATTCGTCAATGTGCCACTCACGGCTTTGGAGGTCCGAAGTTTTAAGAAAGAATTAAAAATATAGTAGAAGACCCAATTGGCATTTCCAACCAGATTGATCAATTCCTGGGGCCAAACATTTCTACTTAGAAAGAACTAAGCTCTATTTTAAACATACTGTTTACCCCAGAAGTTTGCATGGTTTGAATGGCGGGAATAAAGATATGGGAAAGAGAAAATAGAGCTGGTCCCCCGGGAGACAATAAATTACCTATAACAGATCCTAGTTGGCAGCCAAATCAAGAGAGGGACAGGCGTAGTTATGGAGGACTATCGAAGTTTAATAATTAAAGGAATAAAAGAGTCAGTCCCCCGTACTAGTAATGCTAAGTTAGTGTTTGATGCGGCCCAAGAAAGAGATGAGTCTCCAGCATCCTGGTTAAACAGGCTCAGGAAAAATTTCCAACAATACTACAGTTTAGATCCTGATAGTCCAGAGGGGCAGATATTTCTTAAGATGCAGTTTGTAACAAAATCCTGGCCTGATATAAGGAGCAAACTGGAAATATCAGAAGACTAGCAAAATAGGAGTACCAATGAACTGTTAAAAGAAGCCTTAAGGGTTTATCAAAGAACAGAAGAGGAAAAGAATAGGTCAAAGGCACGGATTATGGTGACAGTGGCCAGAGAAAGTGTCAAGGGTACGAACAATCTAGACCCACCAAAAGGAGAAAGATCTGGGCCTGTCCCTGGGGAAGGGGAAATGAGTACCACACTAGCAGGAAATCCTCCAAGGAGGTCTGGAGGGCCATTGAAGTGTTACTACTGTGGGGAGGAGGGACACATAAGGTGGTTTTGCAAGAAAATAACGTTCGACGAAGCTATTGTACGAGAGCAAGAAGCATTGGAAAAATTGTTAAAAGGGGAAAGAGAAGACGAATAGGGGGGTCATGGGCTCTTTATAATAGGGGACCCCATCAAACATCTAGCTAAGGAGAGCAGAAACTGGTTCACTTTTGAGTGGGAATATCCAGAAAGTAGGAGGAAACAGCAACTAAGATGAACTAGGCTACCTCAAGGGTTCACCGAATCTCCTAATCTATTCGGGCAAGAACTAGAAAAACTATTAGAGTTGTTTGTACCAGAAGAAGGAGTACAAATTTTTCAATATGTAGAAGATCTATTGATATCAGGAAAAAAAACTAGAACCCAGTGAAGAAAATGAGTAGCAAACTCCTTAACTTTTTGGGGAAAAAAGGCTTAAAAGTTTCAAAGAGCAAATCACAATTAGTGAAGCCCAAAGTCACCTATTTAGGACGTATTATAGAAGCGGGATCAAAAAAACTAAGTCCTGAAAGAATATCTGGAATATTAGCCATCCCGGCACCAAAAACAAAAATAGACATCAGAAAATGACTAGGATTGTTTGGCTACTGCAAATTATGGATTGACCAATATTCTCAAAATGTTAAATTTTTATACGAAAAATTAGTCCCAATAAAATGGACCGAAGAAGATGAAAAGTAATTAGAAAATCTAAAAACAAAATTAACATCAGCTCCAGTTTTAAGCCTTCCAGACTTAAAAAGGGAGTTTAAATTATTTATCAGTGCAGACAAAGGTATAGCCTATGGAGTGCTCACACAAAAGTGGGGAGGACACTGAAAGCCTATTGCATACCTTTCAAAGCTCTTAGATCCAGTTGCCAGGGGGTGGCCTACATGTCTCCAAATCATAGCCGCTGTGGCTATTTTAACACATAAAGAAGAAGCCCAAAAACTAACGTTCCAAGGAAAAACCATAGTTCACACCCCTCATGATTTAAGAACCATATTAAGCCATAAAGCACAACAGTGGATAACAGATGCAAGAACACTAAAGTATGAGACCATGTTAATATCCACCAATGATTTAGAATTAACCATTTCAAAAAGCCTCAATCCAGCACAGTTCCTCATGGGAGAACCGCTAGAAGATTTAGAACATGATTGCTTAGAAATTATAAATTTACAAACAAAAGTAAGAGAAGATTTAGAAGATCAACCACTGCTGTACGGGAGAGTATTGTTCACTGATGGATCAGCACGAGTAATAGAGGGTAAAAGACTGTCAGGGTATGCAGTGGTAGAAAAGAAAGAAGAGACCAAGCTAGAAGTTGTAGACCAAGGTAAATTGCCCTCCCATTGGTCAGCACAATGTTGTGAAATATATGCTTTAAAGAAGGGATTAGATCTATTAGAGCAGGGGGAAGGGACTATATACACAGACTCTAAATATGCCTTTGGAATTGTGAACACATTTGGAAAGATCTGGGAGGAAAGGGGCTTCTTAAATTCAAAAGGGAAAGAGTTAATTCATAAAGATTTAATTAAATCTGTGCTAGAGTCTCTAATGAAATGTAAAGAAATCACAGTAGCACATGTAAGGGGACATCAAAAAGGGGACACAATAGAAAAGCGGGGAAATCGAGCCGTAGATCAAGCAGCGAAATTAGCCGCCAAAACAGCAGAAGAGTCAATAAAAATCCTTAACACCAGTAGTGCAGTACCAAGTGAGGAAGAAAAAGAACAAGAGCCAGTTTATGGTAAACAGGAAATAAAAGAAATGACAAAGTTAGGGTTACATCAAAGACAGAAAGGTGAATGGTTAACACCAGATGGGAGAAAGTACTTAAATAAAGCACTAGCTCGAAAAATGTTAGCTGAAATACATGATTTAACACACTGGGGAACTCAAGCAGTTTGTGACTACTTCCTAAAAGATTATGTATGTATTGGAGTATATAGTCTAGCAAAAACCGTTACAGATGGATGTCTCATCTGTCAAAAAGCAAATCAAAAGCAAATGTAAAAGCCAACACTAGGAGGGAGAGAGTTAGCCCTGAGACCTTTTCAGAACATACAAGTAGATTTCACTGAAATGCCCTCAGCCCAAGGGTATAGATACTTGCTAGTAATGGTAGACCATCTCACCCACTGGGTAGAAGCTTTCCCTACAAAAAAAGAAACTGCAGAAGTGGTGACAAAAATATTATTAGAACAAATTGTCCCCCGTTATAGGATTGTAAACAACATATATTTGGATAGGGGCTCGCACTTCACTGCAAAAATCCTGCAAGACTTAGTTAAAGCATTGGGAATAAAGTGGCGTTTGCACACTCCATGGCACCCCCAAAGCTCGGGGAGAGCTGAGAGGATGAATAAATCCCTCAAAAATATACTAACTAAATTAATTATGAAACTAAACTAAATTGTCTTAACTGTCTTCTTTAGCACTACTCAGAATTAGAACTAAACCAAGATCAGATATAGGAGCCTCTTCTTATGAAATGATGTTTGGACTCCCCTTCCTCTTATCCCCCTACAGTATGGGGCAATATTTGGAAGGGGAGGAAGCAACCCAAAAACATTTAGAAACAATTGGAACTACATTAGCTGATTTATGAAAAAGAGGGTATCTTCCTCAAGCCTCTCCCCTAGATGCAAACATCTATAACATAACACCTGGAGATTGGGTTTTAATTAAATAATGGAATAACACTCCTTTAACTCCCAAATTTGAAGGTCCCTTCCAAGTCCTGCTCACTTCGCACGCTGCCATCAAGACTCTTGAAAAGGGTTGGACACACATATCCCACGTGAAAGGACCCTTACCACCCCCACGCACTCCATCAGACTCTGCAACCACCTCTCAACAGTGGACTGTTACACAAGACCCCAGCACCCTCAAAGTCACCTTAAAGAAAAAAATCAGAAGTTGAATAAAACCAGTGTAAATGAACTATTAAATCAATATTGTTACAAAGTTACTAGCAAAAGTTATTAAAATGTTATTAAAAAATTGCTACAAGTTACCAGTAAAGTATATAGTAAGTATTTGTGCAAAAGTATCAAAGTTGTTGTTACAAATTAGTTACACATTACATAATTATATTTAAGTAGCCAATAAAGTTTGCAACCACACATCCCCAAACACTAAGAGTTAAAAAGACCAATTCCCTCATAGGACGTTTCCCCAGTAGGGCACCAAAAAAATTAATATAAGTGTGGGAAAAAGGAGGAGCAAGCACTTCAACAGGGGAGCAAGGCCCGACAGCAGAGAGGCAAGGCCAGGCAAAATAGAAGAAAAAGTCATGATTCGTACTGGACTCTTGGTAGGACTATTGACAGTCCTAATAATCAGCAAAAAGGTGGGAAGGGCATGTCCCAGATGCTACAACCCGGTGTACGAAGGAGAAAACCTGCAAGCCCTCCTCCAGATCCATACTCATGTGAATCCCACTTGTTTTAGTAAAGCCCAATTGGACACCTGTCAAGAAGGAGAAAAGACGTATTGGCTAGCGAGAAATACCGCCACTTTTAGGCAGCGCCTGACTGGTGTGTGCCCTATTAGGGAATGGTTTTGCATAGAAAACATAGAAAATCTTGAGGGAGCTGCTGACCTAATTAAAGAGAAGCCCTTGACACCTATAAGAATCGAAGCAAATGAACCCCCTAGGGGAAATCTGTTTATTGAGCTAATAGAAAAGATCAGTCATGAATTAAATATAACAAACTGTTATGTGTGTGGAAGTACCCAAATGGCAGATGTGTGGCCCTGGGAAGGAATTAGTCTTACCCCTCTAGAAATTTTAAGGTGGAAACAAATGAATCCAGGACTCCCAGAGGAAGGGGAACAAAGGACCAAACAGTGGAAATTAAAAACAAAAATAACTGGGGAAGAGTGCATACAAAGAAAAGGAATAAAGTATAAAACATATGTAGGAGCAATGCCATGTAAGAGAACACTCAAAGGGGGAAAAAAGGAATGGGTCCCCAGTGAACCAGAAACATATTGGGCCTCAGAGAAAAAAGAAGTTAGTTGCCTCCATCATGAAATCTATAATTTATATGAGTGTCCCAACAGAGAGTGGAATAGTTTTTGGGGAATGAAGTCCATATCTAAATATTGGGAAAGCCCTCTTGATACACAGGCCATTAATTGGAAAGCACCACCATGTTTGTTCTGGATATGTGGGGACAAAGCCTATACCCAGCTACCTAGTGATTGGACTGGAATTTGTACAGTGGGAGTCATAAAACCAGCGTTCTTTTTACTTCAAAAAAGTTTCGGAAAACATTTAGGAGTGCCCCTGTATGACCAATTACAACGAAACACCTGAAAACGTAGAACCCTCATCAATCTTAGCAGTACTCAGAAGTGGAAGGGAAAAATCTGGACTCTAGACGAAATTATAAAAATGTATGGGCCAGCTACCTGGGCTCAAGACAGGTCATGGGGGTACAGGACCCCAATATACATGTTAAACAGAATCATCCACCTACAAGCAGTTCTTGAAATTATTTCCAATAAAACAGCTGCAGCATTGGATTATATCAGCGAACCACTAGCCCAGACCCGAACAGTAGTCTACCAAATTAGGCTGGCAGTAGAATACCTGTTAGCAAATGAAGGAGGCATATGTGGAAAATATAACACTTCTGAGGGCTGCCTTGAAATTAATGACAAAAGCCAAGCTATCAAAAATATCTCTAAAGAGATTCATAAAATTGCTTACGTGGGAACCCAAGAGTGGAAGCCCCTAATCAACACAGATTGGTGGGATAGTTTTTGGTCGTTTAAAAGAGCTAGGTGGAAAAAGGTAATATTCATAGTTCTAACTTCCCTGGCTGGCCTTTCAATCCTCCCATGCTTACTCCCCTGTCTAATTCGCCTAATCACACCAACAGTACAAGCCAATTTCCAAATCACCCCAACTGCAAGTTCAATATAAGCAACAGTGTTAAAGCTAAAATCCCAAGAAGAATCAAAAGAAAGAAAGAAAAGTGCAGCCCAAAATATTAATTTTAATATTAATACCAATTTCAAAAAGTCCAAAAATTATACCCATAAGACCCTGAAACTGCCAATTGATGCGGGTCAAAAGACCCGATCAAAAAGGAAGAGGAGGGATTGAGATAAAGAAGTTCAGCGGCCATAAATTAAGGGTTACAAATAGTAAACAACAATGTTGAATTGTTAAAAGCAATTTTTAAGAGTTGTCCCCTCTGTTAAAATGTTAAGCTACTTTCCGTTCTTGATGTGCATGTTCTGTATCCCCCGGTTCACCCTCTGTTTGTACTCCCCAATTAATCCCAGTTCTGGTTCAATCACTTCCTACTTCCGCCCTGTCCCCTCACCTCACTTCCGGCCGCCTGCTGCTGCTCCCTGTCAATCAAAAGACGCTGCCCCCATATGCAAAGTTTCCAAAACTCCCAAGAAACACCTCTTCAGTGGAAGTGCAATCCAGACAAAAACGCCTCAAGAATAGCAAAGTGACACCTAATACATAAGCACAACTAATACCAGACAGCTAGAAAAATCACAACCTGCTAGAAGAAGTCCCTATCTAACTGGATGTTATGTAAGAAGTAGTGCAATAAGATGACAACCCTAGACAAGCCAAGCCAAGGAGAGTTCTCTATGTGCTCATGAGGACTGGAACTCCCCATCCTGTCTACGGATGGGATGGCACGAGGGCCTCCTCTCCACATCCGAGACTGGTTCTGTGGCAGCAGCAGGGGGTGGCCTTCCCGCAACTCCCCCTTAATAAAAGAGCTGCATTTTAATAAAGACCTTGGCCCTGATTATTTATAACACCTTCCCACTTTAAATCTTGTACTTCAGGACCCTGTCCCGATTCTAGGTCTCAAATTCCCAATCCTTGCATCCTTCCCATTCCATTCCCACACACAGTCCCAATCTCAGTCCCATTCCATTATTCCCATTGCCATTTCTGGTCCCTGTACACGTTCATTGTGCCTGTCCCTTTTTCTAGTCCCATACTGGATCCCAGTTCCCACTCCGGGTCCCAGTCCCTCATTCCAGGTCCCATTCTCAGTCCCAGTCTGCATTCCCGTTCTCATTCCCAGTCCCTGTCCTGTATTTCAGGTCTTGGACCCCTAATCATGGTCCATATCCCCATTCCAAGTCTACAACTCCTGGTCCCGGTCCTCATTCCTGGTCCCTGTCCCCATTCCCAGTACCTGTCCCCACTCCCCGTCCCATTCTCAGTCTTGCTCTCGATCCTGTAGTCCTGGTCCCTGTCCCTTATTCCTGGTTCCCTTCACGGTTTCAGTCTTGTAGCCCAGGTCCCTGTCCCCATTCTAGGTGCCAAATTCTCGGACCCTGTCCTTCTTCCTGGTCCAATTCCCACACCCAGCCCATTCTCAGTCCCATTCCATTATTCCCATTGCCATTCCCAGTCCCTGTACACATTCCCTCTCCCTGTCCCCTTCCCTAGTCCCATTCCCAGTCCCGTCCCCTGTCCCTCTCCTGTATTCCTGGTCCCTATTCCCATTCCCGGTCCCATACCTGGTCCCTGTTCTCATTCCCAGTCCCAGTCCCTCATTCCAGGCCCCATTCTCAGTCCCAGTCTGCATTCCCATTCCCATTCCCAGTCCCTGTCCTGTATTCCAGGTCTTGGTCCCTAGTCGTGGTCCCTATCTCCATTCCATGTCCACAATTCACGGTCCCAGTCCTCATTCGCTCCCTGGTCACAATCCCAGTCCCTGTCCCCATTCCCAGTCCCTGTTCCCCTTCCTGCTCTCTGTCCCCATACCCGATCCTATTTGCAGTCCCTGTCTTCATTCCCAATCCTGGTCCCCATTCCTGCTCCCTGTCCCCATTCCCTATCCTTGTTCCCTCTCACCGGATGCCGCCGCCATTGCTCCGTTCCCCTCACGCCGCTCATGTGACCGCGGCAACCCCGCGCTGCTCCCGCCCACCAATCCCAGTGTGCGATTGCTCCTGGATTTGCATAACCACGCCCACAGCTCTGACCCCACCCACCGCCAGCCATAGCTGTTTTCAGGCACTCTTTGCTCCCAGTTCCCTCCCAGTGCTCCCAGTAAAAGCGGCACTGGCAGGGAAAGCGTTCCCAGTTCCTTTCCGGGTCTCACAGCATCGCTTCCACCTGTCACCCTGTCATTCCCAGTGCTCGCAGTACCAGTCCCAGTGCCTCGAGTAGAGCATCCAATTTGAAATTCCCAGCAGTAAAGACTGGCTGCTTTTGTGTGTCAGCGCCCAGCAGAGTTGGGCGAGGAGTGGGAGGAAGAGAAGCAATGAGAGGAGAAGGACGGGCGTGTCAGAAGGAGGAGTGCTTTTACTGCAGGGCGATTCTCTCTTCCTGCCTCCCAAACCGGGATTTTCCATTTGCAAACCTTGGTCCCGTGGAGGAGGAGGGGCCTGTGGGGAAGAGGAAGATGCCCCACAGCTACTGGCAGGTGAGAAGGAAGTCAGTGCCCCTTTCCCCCTGTGTCCTGCTCCATCTTGCTGCAGGACAAATTCACTGCTGACGCCCTCCTGCCAGGGACACATTGAGGGGATCTCCTTGCCCTTCCCTCTGGCATGGAGGCAAATCCCATCCTCTCCTTATCCTTCCTTCCCCAGAGCTGAGAACAGAGACCAGGGAGGACAAATACCCGCGGCCCAGCCTCGGGCAAGAGGCCGTTTACAGTGGATCCATGGCACAAGAATTCAACAGGGAGAAGGAGGCCCAGAGATCCTGCCTGAGTCGGGGCTGCAAACCCAGCCCAGGGCTGTCTGTGGAGGGAAGAGCCACCCTGGGTGAGGAAGGTAACCAGAGATCCAGCTGCAGCTCGGACCTGGTGCTCCCTGAGCAGCATTGTGTCAGGGAGAAGCCCTCCAAGTGCTCAGAATGTGGGATGAGCTTCAGCTGGTGTTCCAGCCTCAACAATCACTTTTGGATGCACACAGGAGGGTGGCCCTACGAGTGTGGGGAATGTGGGAAGAGGTACAAGCATGGGTCCCACCTCCTCCACCACCAGCGATGCACACGGGGGAACAGCCCTACAAATGCTTGGAATGTGGAAAGAGCTTCATCACTAAGTCCAAGCTGACCTCCCACCAGCAGGTGCACACGGGGGAATGGCCCTACAGCTGTGGGGAATGTGGGAAGAGCTTCAGAGACAGCTCTGGCCTCCTTAGCCACCGGCACGTGCACACTGGGGAACAGCCCTACAAATGCTTGGAATGTGGGAAGAGCTTCACTGATAGGTCCAATCTCACCTCCCACCAGAAGATCCACACTGGGGAATGGCCCTACCAGTGTTGCGAGTGTGGGAAAAAGGCTTGGAGCAGTTGAGATCTCCTCAAGCACCAGCACACACGGAGACCCTGTGGCTGTACGAGCTCCTGGTTCCTTGGAAACCTGGAGATCCCTGTGATGTCACAATGGACACCTGTGACCTCGCTGTTCTTTGGGTGCCTAGACAGATCTCTGGGATGTCATCATGGAGCCCCTGTCACTGCTGGAACTTCTTAGCATTTTAGAGCCCCAGAGACACCCTGGAATTCACCAGGAACCCCTGTGAGTGCCTGTGGCAGATCACTGCCCCAGCAGCTTCCTTCTGATAAGAGTAACTCCCTGGAGGGCCTGAAACCAGGAGGTTTCTTCAGGTCAGAGCTGAGCAGATAGCAGTTGGTTGTTGGGGTCTGTTCCCCATAACAGGAAAAGATCTGAGGGCAGAGAAACAGTTCCTGCAGGGATGGCTCCCAGCAGCAGCCACACAGGAGGGGAGCAGTGTGAAACTCCAATGAAATGTCATGGGAGAGAGAACTTGGAAAGCTGCTGTGATCCCCAGCAATGCAGACACCTTCCCCTGAGCCAGACCCCCTGGTCTCCTCTCCCAGCCAGCAGAGCCTCTGCCCCCAGGGTTGTGTGGTCCAGGACAGGAGCTCCCTGTGCAGTGAGAGCTGTGGCACAGCAGGGACACTTCTCTCCTGATGCATGGTCATTTCCCTCTGCCCAGCACAGCACCTGAGGGTGGCTGCCCCAGGATTTTGCTCCCTGGGAGGAGCAGGGCTGTGCTGGGTGAGAAGGCTTTCCTGAGTGCCCAGCTGCCTCTGCTCTCCCTGCTTGCCTCTGGAGAAGAGTCACAGAGGTTTGATGTGTTTTTCCAGCTGGTTGTACTGCAGTTCTTCCTGCCCTCAGGGCCCCTGGCAATAAGGGGTTGTGTCTGGGTTTGGAGGACAAGTGTTTGCTTAGAAAGACAGGAGCTTCTCTTTGAAATGGAGAATGTGAACCTTCTCCCTTTTTATTATTATAGTTTTTTATATTAAGCAGCTTTTAGGCAAAGTTATGGGAATTAGGAGTAACAGTTCTTTTTTTTTGCTAGGAAGATTAAAATAGAAATACAGTATTACAAAGAACAACTCTGAAACACTGATGGAGTCAGAATACAACCTGACACCCTGTCAGTCAGGGTGTTGGTAGCAGTCTGATTAAATGGTGGCTGCAGCCCTCTTGGAGTGACAGGTGTAGTTCAGTTGAAGCAGTGCTTTTGTAGAAGGCTGCAGGGTTTTTTTTAAGCTTTAGTGATGATGTGGAAAGGTTTGGCTTTCCTCTGGAATCCTCTGGCTACCTTGGTCTTGAAAATTGCAGTTTTTTATCTAGGTAGGTAATGCTAGGCTCTTCTTCTTGACTGGAGCATTTCCCAATAGGATGATGAAATTTTATCAGTTATACAGTGGGACTTAATGGCCCGTCAGCAGATGGTATCTTCCTGGAGGGAGGATGGGTTGTGGAAAACATAACACTTGTTTCTAAAGATGGCCCATTAGCAGATAATATGTCTCTCTGAGATAAGGATCACTACCCAGCTTCCCCAGATGGTGATAGAATACACATTTCTGGTCACATCATGTGTTGCAACCCAAAACAGTGTGGTATGGCACAAGGGTTGGGGCTGTGGAGGGCCTGCTCTTACACTGCCCTACATTAAGAATCCTGGGAACCAGGGGTTTTCCTAAGAGTAAATGATGCTCATAACCCCTGGACCCACACAGAGAGGGCTGTCTATTGTTCAGGGGGTTTAAATCCCCTGGAGAGGGAGAGCAGGATTTGGGGAAGGTGCTGTTGTTGCTGAGAAGGAGAAGGAAAAGAAGCTGCAGGCAGAGGGGCTGCTCACTGCCAAGTCTGATTGTGTGGGGAGGCTTCAGGCAGAGCTTGGTGATGGAGATGAGAGAGAGGGAATCTTAGAGGGAGAATGACAGCGTGTAGAGTTTATAGCCCTAAACCAAAGTGAACCCAGAGATGATGGTCAGGGTGGGCACACACTGCTACCAAACAGTGCCCTACACGGTGACTGAGATACCCAAGTGATTCCAGGAGCAGTTAAATGAAGAGGTGGGAGACCCTGTAAGTATTCCCAACCTGAATGTGGAGGTTGTGTCTGCCCTAAGCCAAGCACAAGCCATGGGTGAAAGTCCACAAAGATCTTTTACATAGTGGTTTAGTTATTTACCAAGCCCAGTTCCATCCAGTCAAACAAAGCCATGTCTCTGCCTGGGTGTTATAGGACTGGGCCAGGAGAGAAGGAATTAAATGTATCTTTCACCAAACAAGCCAGTTAAGCTTAAGCACCGCACATGGTGACTGGTTTTCATGGATTAACCACTGCTGGAGCAGTGACTTGAACATCTTTGGGCAGTTCTTTGTGGGTAGCTGCCAATGCTGGTGATAAACATCATTGTATCCACATGAATGAAATGGTGTGAAAAATCTATTTACTGTAACAAGCTGCACAGCTTAACCTCTTAACCAGGTTAATTCTCTACATCCAATAATCAACAAAGCACTGCTGATATTTTCACAAGGCCTCTCTTGATCATTTTTGAGAGTTTTGGGAATCTGGAGATGTCCAACCTGACTGGATGCTGGCTAATTTTTCCAAAAGGTCAAGAGGGTGACCCTGGACACTACAGGTCTGTCAGTGTCACTTCAATGCCTGCTAAAATGATGGAGAAGGTTATTCAGTGAGGCATTGAAAATCATATGGAGGTCAATGCAGTCATTGGTCACAGGCAATGTGGCTTCAGGAGAGGGAAAGTCCTGCTTCTCAAACCTGCTTGCCTTTTACAACAGTGTAACCCATAGAGTTGATGGAGACAGCTGATGTCGTCTTTTTGAATTCCAGTAAAGCTTTAGATGCTGTCTCTGCCAGGATCCCTCTGGAGAAAGTGTTCCAGCCCCCAGCTGGATAAACATGTCATGTGATGGGTGAGCAGCTGGCTCACAGGTCAGGCACAGGTGACAGCACCTGGGGTGACACCAGGCTGGTGACCTGTCACCAGTGGGGTCTGCAGGGCTCCACTGTCAGCCCTGTGCCCTTCAACATCCTCATGAAAGACCTGGATGCAAGACTTGAAGTATAGTAAGTAGTTTGCAGACAGCACT
This sequence comes from Erithacus rubecula, assembly GCF_903797595.1. NCBI lineage: Eukaryota > Metazoa > Chordata > Aves > Passeriformes > Muscicapidae > Erithacus > Erithacus rubecula. The sequence goes on along the minus strand of NW_027635399.1, from coordinate 19,478 downwards.
AAATTGGAAGGAGCTGTTGACTTCCTCAAGGGCAGAGAGACCTTAAGAAATCCGAGAGAGGGGCAATCATCAACCACATGAAGTTTAACAAGGCTGAAAGCACTTGCAGGACACCCCATAGCAGTCTACAGCTTCGTCCTGGAGGGGCACTGGAGGGGCAGGCACCAATCTCTGAGCTCTGCTGAGCAGTGAGAAGACCCCAGGGAACGGCTTGAAGCTGTGCCAGGGCAGGGTCAGGCTGGAGATCAGGAAAAGATTCTTTGTTCAGAGGGTGATGGGCACTGAGCGGCTCCCGACGTAATGGTCTTGAGCCACAGCTGCCAGAGCTCCAGCAGCATTTGGACAATGCTTTCAGGTGTTGAGAATTGGTTAGAAAGCCATGGACACAACTGTGGCCTTGTTGGAGGAGAGCAGCTCCTGCTAAGTAGTAGCTAGGCCTTGCTCTTAAGCAGATTTTGCTGAGCAGCAGTGTTTGCTTTTAAGAGACTTTTGCAAAAGCAATAGAGCTAGCATAATTTGCAGAGTTAGTCGACAAGTAATACATATGTCCATTGTTCAATCAAGGCCTTAACTTCCAGGGCAGCATGTAGCAAGCGAGGTATAACCCTGGGATGGATACTATATAGCAATAAGTATAAGAATAAGGGAAGTAGGAGCAGCGGGATAGCACATATGCTTTTTGGCTAGAAATTCAGTAGGCGTGATTATCTCACACTTGCAATAACCAATAATAAGAGAAGGCGTACCTAGTAAAAACCAATAAGATTGTACTAATATGAATAATGGTGATTTATGCTATGTTGGGCTATAAAACTGTCTGATGCTCTCAATAAAGTTGGATTATGCTTTATCAATCACATTGATTGGCTGGCTGATCCCCTCACTATTCCTCCACAAGCGGCTCCGCACCCCCACAGATGCTCCATTAGAAGCATGTAGGTTTAAAAACAGCATCTAGAAATAAAAAGTTTTGACCTTAGAATGGGCCAAATTGGGATGATTCCAGGCACTGGGCACTTGGATGTGGGAACATATGCTTAGTTACATAACCCCAAGCTTAGTGTGCTTTCACTACCTGCAAGGTTTAACAGCAGACACAGAAGGGGAGGACACAGAGACTTCACTGGAAATAAAGACCTGGGAAAGGATGAGAGACCCCTAACTACTAGTGGAGCATGTGCAACATGACATAGTGATGTCGATTTTGGATATAGAAACGAGGAAGAGCTTTCCAGAACGTTCTGTATTAATATGTATTAACATACAGTATGTAAGTGAGATTTTTAACTTGATTGCTTTGATATGGGAGGAAGGGCTAAACCCAACCCTACCCCTGGTCAGTGTAACCCCAGTTGGTTTTGCTTATGCTTTATTTGAACCTCAATTATACTAAATTATTCACTACCAAATTTTGTATATACTCAATTATATTTATTTAATATACTTTGGTTATATTCTTTTATACACAATTGCTTCTCTTAAAAATTGCTGTTAAATTTTATCTTGTTGTTTGGCTCATTGAACAAATAGAACATCATTCACAATTTGGTGATGAAACCTGGGAACTCAGTCCAAAGGAAGAGTAGCTAGTTTTGGGAAAGAGCTCCCCACCAGTTGTTAAGGTGGTCCCAAGACTAGACCAGGCTCTCTTGGAGAAGGAGTTCCAAATTAAAATAAAGCATAAGCAAAAGAAGCTAGCAATAGGATGCACACTAAAAGAAGGCTCCTGGAGGAGTGCCAGCAAAAGGTAAAGTGCCCATAAAATGTCTTGTGCACAAAAACCGCGGGAAAACAGACTGTGTAAGTACCACGGGGTTGGGTAAAGGGGTGGCAACTGTGTGCTTGTGTGTGTGAGGGAGGAATATTTGAGATGGTTGGATAGCCAAAGCCAGTGGGGGCCTCCCAGTACCAAGTTTTCAGTTCTCCGTGAGGAGGCTGGCCAGGAAAAAAGGGAAGCAAAAGGGAAAAACAAGTGAAGACCCCGGGAGGGACTGGGAGGGAAGGTCCCAGCCCAAGAACTCACAGAAAGAGTCTTTAAGGAGAAGAGAGCTGGCTGACACTCAAAGAGATGATTTTTGAGGGAAATGACTAAGTTCAGTTAAATTATCCTTTAGAAGAAACACAGGTGAAAATTGTATGTGGTTAAAGGGTTTGAAGAAAGTGGCCAGAAAAGTTAGGGAAAATAGATTGAGAAGGGAAATTAGAGAACTAGGAGGGGAACAAGTAGTTGGCAAAAGATAAAATATTGTAAATATTTTATGTGCAAATATTGAGTGAGAAAGTTGAACCACTAAACAAATGAGGGAGAGCATGGGCGACTAAGATATAAGGGATTTCTTAGTCTTTTGCCACCAGAGACGGGTCAGAAAAAGAGTAAGACCTCTGACCAAGGGGTTGTGAATTATGAGAAAAATTCACAAGGACCCGGTATGCCTGGGAACCAAGAGGGGGGTTCCCAGTAGGGGAACAGTATTCCTCAGGACAGTCCACTGGGGATCATGTTACAATACTGGGGTACAAGGGAATCTCAAAGAGGAAAAAGCAAGCAGAAAATGATATATTATTGTATTTTTAAATAGATGAGGGAAAAGATCTATGCAGACAATTTATATTGGCCAGAGTTTAAATCATTTGAAGATTAGATTTGTCAAGCTTTAAATCTATTTGTGAATTCAAAAGAACCTCCTAAGCAGGAGAAAAGTAAATATGCAGCCCTGTGGGTTCAACTGGGGAAGGGGTGTAATTGCAGCCTATTTTAAGAATCTTGTTTACAATGGAAGAGAGAGAAATGATTAAACAGTCAGAAATAGAGGCTTGGAATGGAGATAAGCAGGGGCCAGAACAGGGAGATCAGAAATGGCCTCTGGGAGATCCAAACTGGAATAATCAGGAGGTGGAACATGCGCAGAACAGGAAGGATTTCAGGTGGATGATCATCCAAGGAATTCAGGTGCCTAGTGGACAAAACATAGGGAAAGCTCTGAGTGAGCACCAAGAGAAGGACGAGTTTCAGAGAGAATGGCTAGAGAGACTAAGAAAGGATTTGCAATTATACTTGGGCATAGACCCTGACACAGCAGCAGGGCAGGTCCTTTTGAAAACACAATTCATAGCTAAGTCTTGAGGGTATATCAGCAAGAAGCTGTAAAAACTGGAAGATTGGCAGGATAGGGGGCTTCAGGAGTTATGGGAAGCACAAAAAGTGTATGTTAGAAGAGATAAGGAAAAACAAAATCAAGAGCCGGGATTCTGGTAGCAGCAGTCAAGGAAACACAAGTAACCACAAACACAGCAAACTTTTCAGGTGTCTTGGGTTGCAGAAATACAAAAATGTGTATTCTATCACCATGTGTTGAAGCTGGGTAGGGTAGTGACCCTTATATCTGTGGCACATACTATCTGCTAATGGGCCATCTTTAAGACTAGGTGGGGCAATCATCTTTATCTTTTCCACAACCCATCCTCCCTCCAGGAAGATATCTGCTGTTGGGCCATTCAGTCCCACTGTATGACTGATAAAATTACATCATCCCATTGGAAGATGCTCCAGCCAAGGGGAGGAGCCAAGCCTTTCCTACCTAGATAAAAACTGAGATTTTGAACAACAAGGTACCTTCTTTCCACTGGATTCCAGTGGAAAGCCAGACCTTTCCACATCATCTCTGGACTTTCAGAGGAAAACTGCACTTTTTCTACAGGACCACTGCTTCAGCTGAACCACATCTGTCACTCCAGGAGGACTGCAGCCACCTTTTAATTGGACTGCTACCAGCACTCTGACTGATGGGGTGTCAGGTTGTATTTTGACTCTGTCAGTGTTATGGGATTGTTCGTTGTAATACTGTATTTCTATTTTAATTTTCCTAGCAAAGAACTTTTATTCCTAATTCCCATATCTTTGCTTGAGAGCCCCTTAATTTCAAAATTACAGTAATTTAGAGGGGAGGGTTTACCTTCTCCATTTCAAAGAGAAGCTTCTGCCTTTCTTGGCAGACGCCTGTCCTCCAAACCAGGATACAATGGACCCTTGGTTCCATGAGCTTCTCGAGCGTCACCATGGTCTCCTGGGATCCGCATTGTCACAATGGACAACTGGCTCCATAGGACCCTGCTGTGTCACAGTAAACCCTTAGTGCCCTGAGGTTCTGGAGTGTCACAATGATCTCCCTGGTTCCACGAAGCCTTGGAGTGTCACAATGGCCCCTTGGTTCCCTGAGTTTCCATAGTGTCACAATGGTCTTCTTGTTTCTGCAGTGTCATAATGGACCATCAGTTCAATAAGGTTCCTATGTAACTGGTCACTCCTTGGTTCCATGTGGCTCTGCTGTGTCACCACAGCCCCTTGGTTCCAGGAGTTTCTGTGCTCTCAGTAATGATTCCTTTGTTCCAATGAGGCGCTGCAATGTCACACTGGACCCTGGGTTCCATGAAGTTCTCCAGTATCACAGTGGCCCCTTGGATCCATGAGGTCCCATAGTATCACCACGGTCTCCTTGGATCTGCATTATCACAATGGACCATTGGTTCCCTGTGGCATTGCTGTGTCACAATGGTCTCCTTGATTCTCTAATTCCCCTCAGTGTCACAATGGAACCTTGTTTCTGTGAGGCTGCAAACTGTCACAATTGTCTCCTTTCCATGGAGACAGTTGGTTCCATGAGGATACAAAAGCTTTGCATAGACACTGAGCAACAACTTCTCAACACACCTGGGGAAAACTGTCTGCATTCAAGAGGGGGGTTCAAGGTGACAATGGCACCATCAATTTCCATCTGCAACAGAGATCCAGGGAAAGGATGGGGACAGAGAATTCAGTTGGAAGACTCAGAGAATTCTGCTTACAGAGATAATTTCTGGTTATACTGTAGCTTGTAGAAAGGTGACATCATTCCAGGCAGCCTGTATTGAGCATTTGGCTCCTGAGTAGAGTTTGTTGTTTAGGCTTTTCCCTGGCTGGCTGCACACGCCCATCTCGCTGTGTCCCCAGCATTTCTCAGCCCAGCATTGCTGTGCCCTCCCTGGGCTCCCTGCACCCAGCGCTGCCGGCTCCTGGCACACGGAGCCATGGCATGGCCCAGCCTCAGCTGGGACACCTGGGCCACCAACATTCTGCCCTGGCAGGGACTGTGCTGCTTCCTCACCTCCAGGCTGAACCTTCCAGGCTGCACTTTGGGGAGGTTTCCTTCTCTTCCCACTCCCCAGGAAAGCTCTGTGTCCTGCTGTTCACAAAGAGAGAAGGGCTGGTGGGAGATGTGGTGGTCAGAATCTGTTTGGGGTACAGTGACCATAAAATTTTGGGGTTTTCCATATTCTGTGGAAGAAAGAGAGGCATCAACAAAACTTCTACACTGGACTTAGAGTGCACGGCCTTTGGCCTATTCAGGATGCAGATTTGGGGATAACTGAATCAGATACTGCTTTTGTGTAAGAGTCAGTCCAAAATTTTCTCTGATCTGCCTCAAGACCATCATCAGAGACTGAGACCCCAGGATGCCACCCCTCCCTCTGGACCTGTGTGGGAGCCCAGGGCGTACCCCTGGCCTCCTTGGGGGTCTCAAAACCCCCTGGCAAGGGTCTCAAAGACCTCTGAGTGTGACCCTGGTGTCACAGATGCTGAATTCTAACCCCTGGGGGAAGTTGTCAGCACAAAGAGAATGGAAACAAGCTACCAAAATTAGTAAAGTGTAAATTAGACCTTCAGAACGTAGATAAATAGGTTTTTTGGAATATTTATGATAAGGGACATGTGGCCAAGACGGAGAATTTGAGGGGTGGACACCTTTTCCTCCTTCTTCTCCATGTCATCCATGTTGGGTGACACTTTGGCACTCTTGGATTGGATGGGGTCAGGGCTGGACCATTTAATAAAATTGTATTGTATTGGGAAAACTTTGTAAACATGTAATACGTAGTACAAACTATCTAAGATAAGCCCTGCCCTCACCAGGCAGATTCCACCATGGGTGCCAGGCTGAGCAGACCCTGCTGGCCAGGCAAAAAGTCCCTGAGATAAGAAATAATAAACAATCCTTGGAAAAAGAAAACACTGTCTCCAGCAGTCTCTCTTCAGCTGCTTCAGAGAAAACCAGGGTTTGAACCTTCGTGTCCCTCTGGGGTGATCTCAGGGCAAAGGAGAAACCCCAGACTGGGACATTTCTGGGTCAGGAATTTTGGGAATTTTGGAATTTTTGGGATTTCTGGGTCAGGAATTTTGGAATTTTTTCTGGGTCAGGAATTTTGGGAATTTTGGAATTTTTGGGATCTTTGGGTCAGGAATTTTGGGAATTTTGGAATTTTTGGGATTTCTGGGTCAGGAATTTTGGGGTTTTTTTTTTTTTATTTCTGGGTCAGGAATTTTTGGATTTCTGGGTCAGGAATTTTGGGAATTTTTTGGATTTCTGGGTCAGGAATTTTGGGATTTTTGGGGCAGCCCCACCTCCACCTTGCTGGGCAGCTCCAGGGGCGGCTCGAGGGGCCGAGGGTGGGGAGGGGCCGGAAGCAGCGACCCCAAAACTGGAGCAGCTGAGAGGGGAGGGGAGCTGGGGAAGAGAGAAACAAAGAACAGGGTCAGGAAATGGATCTGGGGGGCAGGGAATCTGTGGGGCAGGAACGGGGTCAGAATCTATGGGGCAGGGAATGTATGGGGTAGGAAAATCTATGGGGCAGGGAATGTGTGAGGCAGGAATGGGGTCAGATTGGGTGGGGCAGGGAATCTATAGGGCAGGAATGGGATCAATCTGTGGGCAAGGGAATGTGTGGGGCAAGAATGGGATCAATGTATGGAGTAGGGAAATCTATGGGGCAGAAATTAGATCAGTCTATGGGTAAGGGAATGTGTAGGGCAGGGAATGGGATCAATGTATGGGGCAGGGAATCTGTGAGGCAGGAATGGGATCAATCTGTGGGGCAGGGAATCAATGGGGCAGGAATAGGATCAATCTGTGGGGCAGGGAAATGTGTGGGGCAGGGAATGTGTGGGGCAGGGAATGGGGTCAATCTATGGGGCAGGGAATGTGTGGTGCAGGGAATGGGGTCAGAGTGGGTAGGGCAGGGAATCTATGAGGTAGGAATGGGGTCAATCTGTGGGGCAGGGAATCTGTGGGGCAGGAATGAGATCAATCTGTGGGGCAGGGAATGTGTGGGACAGGAATGGGATCAATGGGGAAGGATCAGGATCTACGAGTCACATTTGGGATCTGTGGGGCAGGTTTGGGGTATATGTGATGGATTTGAGGTCTAAGGGATGGGTTTTGGTGTTTATGGGAGGGATTTGGGGTCTCAGGGTGGATTTGGGGTTTATGGGATGGATTTTGGGGATTATGGGATGGATTTTGGGGTCTCACCATGGCAGGCTGTGCCCAGCAGGTCACTTGGGGGGTGCCGACCCCTGGGGGTCACTCAGGGTCACTGGGGGATCACTCGGGGTCACTCAGGGTCACTCGGGGGTCAGAGGTCAATCACCCTTGCCCTGCAGTCCCTCTGAGGCTCCTCCAGCCCCTCCCGAATTTCCTGGGCCAGGATTTGGGTCTGGGGATCACAGCGGTGGAGGGGGGGGAGGGGCTGGCACCGCTGGGGAGGGGCCAGCGTGGGGGGCGGGGCCAGCGCTGGCAGGGGGAGGGGCAGAGGCCGGAGGGGCGGGGCCTGCAGGAGGAAGAGGAGCAGAACAAATACCCAATTTCCAAATTTTTCCCAATTTTTTCCCCAATTTTCCCAAATTTTTCCCAAATTTTTCTCAATTTTTCCCAATTTTTTCCCAAAATTTCTGTAATTTTTTTCAATTTTTTCCCAATTTTCAATTTTTCCCGAATTTCCCATTTTTATCCAAATCTTATCCCAATTTCCCCCTATTCCTTTCCTAATTTTCCCCTCAAATTTCCCCTTTCTTTCCCAATTTTTTTCCATTTTCCCCCCAAATTTCCTCTAATTTCTTCCCCAATTTTTCCCCAATTTCCCCCCAAATTTCCCCCAATTTATTTCCCAATTTTCCCAAATTTTTCCCAATTTTTTCAAAATTTTCTCCATTCTCTTTCTCCATTTTTCCCCTGAAATTTTTCTCATTTCTTCCCCAAATTTTCCCATTTTCCCCCAATTTTTCAAAAAATTTCCTCCAATTTCTTTCCCAATTTTCCCAAAATTTTACCCAATTCATTCTCAAATTTTCTCATTTTTCCCATTTTCTTTCCCAATTTTTTCCCAACTTTCTCAAAATTTCCAATCCTTGCCCCATTTCTCACTCAAAATTCCCAAATTTTCCCCAAAATTCCCCCAATTTTTGACCCAATTCTCCTCCCAAACTTCCCAAACTTCTCAAAATTTCCATTTTTTTAACCAAGTCCCTCCAAATTTCTCACATGGGGGGAGGGGAGCTCCAGCTCTGGTGATTCCACTGGGGGGAGGGGAGACAAAAGTGACCAAAAATTACCCAAAACCCCCAAAAAATAACCCAAAAAACCCCAAAATTTCCCCCCCCCAAAAAAAATTCTAAAATATCCCAAAAAATGACCCAAAACCACAAAAAATAAAATCCCAACTATAATAGAAATAAATTTAAAATGACACAAAATTAACTATAAAAAAATGAACCAAAAATGGCCCAAAATATCCCAAATGACCCAAAATTACAAAACACCCCCAAATGAATAAAAATAAATTAAAGATAACACAAAATTACCCCCCCAAAAAAACAAAAATGGCCCAAAATGTCCCATAAATGACCCAAAATTACAAAAAGAAATCGAAAAGAATAAAAATAAATTTAAAATGACACAAAATTAACCAAAAAAACCCCCCAAAAAGGCCCAAAAGATCCCAGAAATGACCCCAAGTTGTCTAAAATAAAAAAATTCCCCCAAAAATACCCAGAAAAAATTTAAAATTATCGAAAATGACACAAAATTACCCAAAAATGACCCAAAATTACCCAAAAAAACCCCACAAATGGATAAAAGTAAATTAAAAATGATACAAAATTAACTAAAAAAACCCCAAAAATGGCTCAAAAGACCAAAAATTACCCAAAACTGTCTAAAAAAATCCAAGTGAATAAAAATAAATTAAAAATGACACAAAATTAACAAAAAAACTCAATAAAAATGGTTCAAAATATCCCAAAAATGACCCAAAACAATAAAAAAAACCCCAAAATGAGTAAAAATAAAAATGACACAAAATTACCTACAAAAATACAAAAATGGCCAAAAATGACCCAAAATTACAAAAAACACCCCAATGAATAAAATAAATTAAAAGTGACACAAAATTAAACAAAAACCTCCCAAAAATGGCTCAAAATTGTCCAAAAATAACAAAAAATTACCCAGAAAATATCAAAATTATCAAAAATTAATCAAAATGACCCAAAAATGACCAAATTTACCTGAAAATGACCAAAAATGACCAAAAACTGAAAAAAAATTATCATAAGATAACAAAAATGAACAAAAAAAAGGCTCAGAATAAACAAAAATGAATCAAAAATTATCCAAAATAACCTTGACCCCTGGGTGACCTCTGACCTTCAGGCTCCAGCAGCAGCTCGAGCTCCCCTGGGGTCACCTCAGGAAGCTCCATCTGGGATCCAAAATCAGCCAAAATTCACCAAAAATATCCTAAAAACATCCCATAATAGTCCCAAAAACTCAGCCCAAATTAGCCTCAAAAATCCCCAAAAACTTTTTAAAAATTGTCCCCAAAAATTCCTTAAAAATGACCCAAAATTCTCTCCAAATCCCTCAAATTTTCCAAAATTTTCTTAAAAATTGATCCCACAATTCCCCAAAAATGACCCAAAATTCTCCCGAAATTCCTCAAAATTTTCTCAAAAATCCACCAAAATTCCTCCTAAAAAACCCTTAAAAATGTCCCAAAAATTCCCCAAATTTTTGGGAATTTCTCACCTCGGGCAGGCCCGGGGGGGGGAGGGGCAGCTCCGGCTCGCGCAGGGTGATGGACTCGAGCGTGGCCACCAGGGGGCGCTCTGGGGAATTGGGGGAATTTGGGGGAATTTTGGGGGGAATTTTGGGATAATTTTAGGGGAATTATGGGGGATTTTGGGTGAAGTTTGGGTGAGGTTTTGGGGAAATTTTGGGATAATTTTAGGGGAATTTTGGGGCAAATTTTGGGGGATTTTTGGTGAAGTTTTTGGGGATTTAGGGATAGTTTTGGGGGATTTTGGGATAATTTTGGGGTAAATTTGGGGCAAATTTGGGGAATTTTGGGTGAAGTTTTGGGGGAATTTTGGGGGAAGTTATGGGGGAATTTTGGGATAATTTCAGGGGAATTTTGGGGTAAATTTTGGAGGTTTTTGGTCCCACCTGGAGGTGCCTCAATTTCCTCAGGGGGTGGCAACAGCTCCTCAACCTGGAAATGGGGAAAAAACCACAAAAATTTGGAAAAATGGGGAGAAATGGAGAAAAAAAATGAGAATTTCAGGGAATTTGGGAAAAAATTGGGGGAATTGGGGAAAAAAAAGAGAATTTGGGGAAAAAATTGAGGAAAAAATGGGACAAAATTGGGAAAAAATGGTATAAAATTGGGGGAAAAATGGGATAAAATTGGGGGGAAATGGGAGAAAATTGGGGGAAAAATGGGAGAAAATTGGGGGAAAATGGGAGAAAATTGGGGAAAAAATGGGAGAAAATTGGGGAAAAAATGGGAGAAAACTGGGGAAAAATTGGAAAAAAATCAGGGAAAATAGGGGGAAAATTGGGAATTTGAGTTCATAAGGGAGAATTTGGGTTAATAAAGGAGAATTTTGGTTAATAAAGGAGAATTTGGGGTAAAAAAGGAGAATTTCTTCCTCACCTGGGGCAGCTCCACCCCCATGATCCCAAAGAAGGGTTCAGGAGCTGCCTCCAGCTCCTCCATCAGAGCTCTGGAATCTGGGAGCAGCAGAGCCCTGGAATGAGAAAAAAAACGGGAAAAAAATAAAATTAATTGGGGAAAATTTGGAAAAAATTGGGGGAAAATTGGGGGATTTTGAAGCAGTTTAGGGGATTTTGGGGGGGGATTTTGGAAAGTTTGGAGTGGATCTTGAAGGGATTTTTGGGGAAAATTTGGAGGATTTTGGAAAATTAATTTTGTTGAATTTTTGGGGAATTTTTTGAGATTTTTTGATTTTTTTTTTAATTTCCTTAATCTCCACCAAGGCGATTTTTAAGGGATTTTTGGGTGATTTTTTTTTTGATTTTTGGGTGGTTTTGGGGTTTTTTTGGGGGGAATTTTGGAAAGTTTGTAGTGCATCTTGAGAGGGATTTTTGGGGAAAACTTGGAGGATTTTAGGAAATTAATTTTGTTGAATTTTGGGAAAAAATTTTTTTAGGTTTTTTGATTTTTTTTTGGAATTCCCTTGATCTCCACCCAGGGGATCTTTAAGGGATTTTTGGGTGATTTTTGGGTGACTTTTTGGGGGGATTTGGAAACTTTGATGTGGATTTAGAGGGGATTTTTGGGGAAAATTTGGAGGATTTTGGGAAATTAATTTTTCTGAATTTTGGGGGATCTTTTGGGATTTTTTTTTTTTTTTTTTTTTTTTTTATTTCCCTCCATCTTCACCCAGGGGATCTTCAAGGGAATTTGGGTGAATTTTTGGGTGATTTTTTTGGGGATTTTTGAGGGGGATTTTGGAAAGTTTGGAGTGAATCTTGAAGGGATTTTTGGGGAAAATTTGGAGGATTTTGGGAAATTAATTTTGCTGAATTTTGAGATTTTTGTTTGTTTTTTTTTTTTTAATTCTCCTCCATCTCCACTCAGGGAATCTTTAAGGGATTTTTGGGGGAATTTTTTGAGGATTTTCAGTGAATTTGGCGGGATTTTTTGGAGATTTTTGGGGTGAATTTTGTGAATTTTTGGTACCTCCTAGGGGGGGTGAAATCGATGTCCAGCAGGGGGCGCTGCACCCGATTCAGCCTCTCCAAAATCACTGAAACTTCTTCTGCAAAAATGACCCAAAACCGCCCCAAAATCCACCCAAAAATCAACCATGAAACACTAAAATGTCGCAAAAATGTGAAATCCTGGAAAAAAAAGGCACAAAAATGTCCAAAAATGCCCCAAATCCACCAAAATTTCTACTCGAGATCCCATTTTTTTTTCCAAAATCCCCCCAAAAATCTCCCCAAAATTGCCCAAAAGCCCCAAATTTCCCCAAAAATCCCCTCAAAAATCCCAAATTCACTCCAAAAATCGCCCCTAAAATTGCCCCAAAATCCACCAAAAATCCCCCAAAAACACCCAAAATTTCCCCAAATTTCCTCCCCAAAATCCTCCAAAAATTCTCTCCAAATTCCCCCCAAATTCCTCTTAACCCACCCCAAAAACTCTTCAAAATTTCCCCAAATGTCCCCCCAAAATAATTCAACAATCTTGCCAAAATTCCTCTAAATTCAGCCCAAAATTTACCTTGAAAACCCCCAAAATTCTTTAAAATATCCCCCAAAATCCCCTCAAAAAACCCCCAAAATTACCCCAAAATTGCATAAAACTCCCAATAATTTCACTCAAAAATCTCCCCAAAAATCCCCTTTAATAAAACCCTCAAAATCCCTCAAAACAAATCTCCAAAATTAGCTCAAAATCACATAAAATTGGCCCAAAATTTTTTCTTCAAGACCCCAAAAACTCCTAAAAATATGACCCAAAAATTCCAACAAATCCCTTAAAAAATCTCTCCAAATATCCCTGAAAAATCACACAAAGAACCCCAAAATTCCACTAAAAAAACCCACAAAAAGCCCAAAATTTCCCCCAACATTGCCAAAAATTCCCCCCAAAATTACCCAAAGATCCCTGCAAAATTACCCAGAAATCCCCCCAAAATTGCTACAAAAATTCCCACCAAAATCCTAAAAATTCCCCCAATCCTCCCCAAAATTTCCCCAAAACACCTAAAATTCCCTCCAAAAATCCCCCCAAAATCCCTCCAAAATTTCCACTATAAATTCCCCCAAATCCATCCCAAAAATGACCCAAAAAATCTCCAAATTCTCCCCAAAATTCCAAATCCACCACAAAAATTCCCCCAAAAAATCCCTTCAAAACTTTCCCCGAAAATTCCCCAAATTCCCCCAAAAATTCTCCTCCAAAAAACCCCAAATCACCCACGCCTGAACCCCTCATTTGCATAAACCCGCCCCTTCATTAGCATAACTCCGCGGGTGGCGCCGCCTACCGAGCCGGTGCTGGCATTGCCTCCTGTAAACTCTCGCGAGACCGAGCTGCAGCATCGCGCCCAAACAGAGAAAGCAGAGAGGGGGTGGGGCCCCGGCAGGAGAGGGCGGAGCCTCCCAACCACTTCGGCCAATCACGAACGAGGTCATGGCGGCGCTGGGCGGGGCCAGGTCGTGATTGATGGGGGGGGCAAAATAATGCGGGGAAAGGGGGGGGATTAAAAAAATGCGAATTTGGGGAAAAATAGGGATTAAAAAATCTGGGGATTTTTGTAAAAACGAATTAAAATATGGGGGGAAATTGCATTAAAAATGGGGTAAAATTAGGAAAAAATTAGAATTAAAAATCTGAGGAAATTTGGATGTGATTGGGGAAAATTGGGGAAAATATGGGGAGAAATTGGGGGGAAATTTGGGAAAAAAATGGAAAAAATTAAGAAAAAGTGGGATAAAACTGGGGAAAATTAGGGAAAAAAATGGGATATAGTTGAGGAAAAAATGTGGAAAAAAGAAAATGAGGAAAAAGGAGGGAAAAGGATAAAACTGGTGAAAAATTTGGAAAAAAAAAGGGAAAAAAATGGGAAAAATGGGATAAAAAATGGAGAATCTGGGGGGTTTTTACAGGTTTTTTGAGTAGAATTTGGGGTTTTTGGGAGGTAAATGTGGGGGTTTAATATTTGGGGGTGAATTTGGGGGTTTTGGGCTGAATTTGGGGGATTTTGGGCACATCCACCCCCAGATACTCCCAGCGGAGGAGGCGAGAGTGGCAGGTGGCTGCAAGCCTGAAAAAAACCCAAAAATCACCCAAAATCCACCCAAACAATCCCTCCAGATCCCCCTGAAACTTCCCAAAAACATCCCAAAAAATCGCCCCAAAATTGAAAATAATGTCCCCAAAAATCCCCCCAAAATTCAAAATAATTTTCCCATAAATCCTACCAAAATTCAAAATAATTTCCTGAAATCTCATCCAAAATTCAAAATAATTTCCCCATAAATCCTCCCAAAATTCATTATAATTTCCTTAAATCTCACCCAAAATTCAAAAAAATGTCTTCAAAAATCCCCCCAAAATTCAAAATAATTTCCCCAAAAAAAATTTCCCAAATTTTGCCCCAAACCCATTGCAAATATCACCCCAAAATTGACCAAAATCAGCCAGAAATGACCCAAATTCCACCTCGAATCTGTTTGGAATTACCCAAAATTCACCAAAAATGAGCTAAAATCCCCCAAAATGACTCAAAATCCACAGAAAAATGACGCAAAATTCACCCAAAATTCTCCTAAAATCAGCTAAATTTGATTTTAAATGACCCAAAATCTGCATTAAAATGATCCAAAATCTGCTAAAAATTTGAATAAAATGCCCCAAAATCCACCGAAAATGACCCAAAATGAGCTAAAAATGACATTGAACCAAAATCCTCCCAAAATTACCCAAAATCAGCATAAGAATGACCCAAAATGAGCTAAAAAATAACATAAAACCACCCAAAATCCACTGAAAATTTCCCAAAATCCATAGAAACGGACACAAAATCCTCCCCCAAAATCCCCAAAAAATCCCCCAAAAATCCCAAAAAAATCCCCAAAAAATCCCCAAAAATATCCCCAAAAAATCCCCCAAAAATACCAAAAAATCCCCACAAAAAAATCCCAAAAAATCCCTAAAAATCCCCAAAAATCCCCCCAAATCCCCCATAAAATCCCTCAAAATTTTTCAAAAAATCCCAAAAAAATCTATTAAAATTCCCAAAAAATCCCCCCAAAAAAATTTCAAAAAATCCCCAAAAATCCCCCAAATATTCAAAAAAAAATCCCCAAAAAATCTCCAAAAATCCCCAAAAAAATCCTCAAAAATCCCCAGAAAACCCCCAAAATCCCCCCAAAAAATCCCCCAAAAAATCCCCCAAATCCCAAAAAAGCCCCCAAAATTCCAAATTTTTTCTCACCAGATGGTCCCGAAGCAGCCCGAGTGTCTCCGCAGCACCTCGGGGTACATGAACATGATGGAAACTCGTCCCGGTTAATTAATGAATTAATTAATTATTTGCAAAAGGTTTTTAATTAATTTTGTTAATTTGGAAAAATTCGGGGGAGGTCGAGAAACGAGGCGGTTTGGGCAAAAAAAAAAAAAAAAAAAAGAAGAGAAAATCTGCTCGCAAGTGGTAAAAATATGGGAATTTTATTTAATTAATGAATTAAATGGGAATATTAATCAATTAAATATTAATTATCGAAAGGCAATTTTAAAAACTATTTAAAGGGAAAAAAAGAGCGAAATTTGCAGCCAAATCCTCCTAAAATTTAATTTGATTTGTTTATGGACGTTTAAACTTAATGCAACAATAAATAAACACTTAATAAATTTAATAAATACTTAATAGATTAAATAAATACTTTATAAATATATTTAATTTAATGGTTAAAACTGGGGATTTTTGACCTTAAAAAAAGGCCAACTCCCCAAAAAAATTTTAAATAAGATTTGTTAATTCTGAATACATGTTATTAAATATTAATATTCATTAATTTTAATTAAATATTCATAAACCTGACACAATGAGCGCAATATTTAAATTATTTAAAGGCATAAACTTGAAAAACGGCCAGAAAATGCCTCAAAAAGCTCCAAAACTTCACCCCAAAATTGAATAAATATTTAATTAAGTATTTAATTAAGTAGTTGAAGAGCAATAAGCTTTAATTAACTTTAAACTTTTAAAGGTTAAAAATCGAGTTTAACGCATTAAACATGAAAACCATCTATTAAAGTTCAAGCAATAAATTACTAATAAAAAATATTAAACTGGAGCAAAATTTAACTTAATTAAGGAAACAACACAGATAAATTTGAGGCAAAAAAATGGGTCTAAAAAACGCGATTTTAGTTATACAATCGCTGCTCCAGCAAAACTTGAAAACCCTCAAAAAAAAAAGCGGCAGAACGCCGCGATTGAAACCAATTAACCAAGTAATTAATTAAGTTACTAAAGGGATTAAATCTGGAAAATATATTAATAATTCCATTTAAATGAGCTTTAAACCACCCTCCCGCCCCCCCAGGCCGGGCTTCCCTTTTTAAAACCCAAAGCAGCCTCGAATTTTCCGCCAGAGCGCCAATTAGCGCCTTAATTGGGCACCTTAATGGTCACCGCAAACATCCCGCCATTAATTAAGTTAATTGCATTAATTAAATTAAGGAATTAATGACTTAAACGGTGCCCTAACGCCGTAAGCCTCAAACCCTGCCACCTCCGGACTGAGCCTCCGGGCCCCTCGCGGCCTCTTTTATCACCTCGGTAGCCCCGCCTCCTTTGCAGCCTTTCAGCCAATCACGATGTCACTCACCTCATACTAGCCCGCCCTTTATCCCGCCCCATTTTCTCCCGCCAGCCAATCAACGCACGGCTACTCAACCGGCAAGCAGCTATGGCCAATCAGAGGGGTGTATAGAAAAAGCGGGAAACGCTCAGCCAATGGGAGAGCCGGGTGCCTCACGGCAATGGACCAATCAGAACGCGGCTATCGTGAGGGGAGAAGGAAGGAAAATGGCAGCCGGGGCTGTTTATTGAGGGAATTTGACGGATCCCGGGTGAGATTTGAGGGATTTTGGGGATCCCTGAAGGATTTTCTTGAACTTTTTGAGCGATTTTAGGGTGATTCCGGGGTCTCCCTGAGTGATTTTATTTACGTTTTTGGGGTGATTTTGGGGGGTCTCTGAGTGATTTTATTGAGGTTTTTGATGTGATTTTGGGGGATCCCTGAGGGATTTTATTGATGTTTTTGGGGGGTCCCTGAGTGATTTTATGGAGGTTTTTGAGGGATTATAGGGGGTCTCTGAGGGATTTTCTTGAGTTTTGTGGGGTGATTTTGGGGAGTCCCTGAGTGATTTTCTTGAGGTTTTTGAGGGATTATAGGGGGTCTCTGAGGGATTTTATTGAGGTTTTTGGGGTGATTTTGGGGAGTCCCTGAGTGATTTTATTTACGTTTTTGGGGTGATTTTGGGGGGTCTCTGAGTGATTTTATTGATGATTTTGGGGTGATTTTTGGGGGGTCCCTGAGTGATTTTCTTGAGTTTTGTGGGGTGATTTTGGGAGGTCCCTGAGGGATTTTTTTTAGGTTTTTGTGGGATTTTGGGGGATCCCTGAGTGTTTTTATTTAGGTTTTTTGGGGGGGTCCCTGATTGATTTTATTGAGGTTTTTTGGGGGTCCCTGAGTGATTTTTTGACGTTTTTGGGGTGACTTTATGGGGGGTCCACGGAGAGATTTTACTGAGGTTTTTGTGGGATTTTGGGGGGTCCCTGAGTGATTTTATTGAGGTTTTTTAGGGATTTTGGGGGATCCCTGAGTGATTTTATTGAGGTTTTTGGGCTGATTTTGGGGGATCCCTGAGGGATTTTATTGATGTTTTTGGGGTGATTTTATAGGGGGGTCCACGGAGTGATTTTATTGAGGTTTTTGTGGGATTTTGGGGGGTCTCTGAGTGATTTTCTTGAGGTTTTTGGGCAGATTTTATGGGGGTCCGTGAGTGATTTCATTGAGGTTTTTGAAGGATTTTGGGGGGTCCCTGAGTGATTTTATTGGGGTTTTTGAGGGATTTTTGGAGGGATCCCTGAGTGATTTTATTGATGTTTTTGGGGTGATTTTGGGGGGGTCCTTGAGGGATTTTTTTGAGGGATTTTGGGGGGTCCCTGCGTGATTTTATTGACGTTTTTCAGGTGATCATGGGTGGTCTCTGAGGGATTTTATTTAGGTTTTTGGGGTGATTTTGTGGGGTCCCTAAGGAGTTTTCTTGAGGTTTTTGGGATGATTTTGGGGGGTCCCTGAGTGATTTTATTAAAGTTTTTGGGGTGATTTTGGGGGGGTTCCTGAGAGATTTTATTGAGGTTTTTGAGGGATTTTTGGGGGGATCCTAGAGTGATTTTATTGAGGTTTTTGAGAGATTTTGGGAGGTCCCTGAGTGTTTTTATTAAGTTTTTTGAGGGATTTTGGGGGGTCCCTGAGTGATTTTATTGAGGTTTTTGGGGTGATTTTATGGAGGGTCCCTGAGGAATTTTCTTGAGGTTTTTGGGGTGATTTTGGGGTTGTCCCTGACTGATTTTATTGAGGGTTTCGGGGGATACTTGAGGGATTTTATTGAGGTTTTTGGGGGGTCCCTGAGTGATTTTATTGATGTTTTTGAGGTGATTTTATGGGGGGTCCACGGAGTGATTTTATTGATGTTTTTGTGGGATTTTGGGGGGTCCCTGAGGAATTTCCTTGTGGTTTTGGGGTGATTTTATGGGGGTCCGTGAGTGATTTCATTGAGATTTTTGGGGTGATTTTTGGGGGTCCCTGAGGGATTTTATCGAGGTTTTTTTGTGGGATTTTGGGGGTTCCCTGAGTGATTTTATTGATGTTTTTGGGGTGAGTTTGGGGGTTCCCTGAGGGATTTTGTTAAGGTTTTTGTGGGATTTTGGGGGGTCCCTGAGGGATTTTATTGAGGGTTTTGGGGTGATTTTGGGGTGGTCCTTGTGGAATTTTTTTGAGGGATTTCAGGGGGTCCCTGAGTGATTTTATTGAGGTTTTTGCGGTGGTTTTGGGGGGTCCCTGAGGGATTTTATTGAGTTTTTTTGGGGTGATTTTATGGGGGGTACCTGAGGAATTTTCTTGAGGTTTTTGGGGTGATTTTGGGTGGTCTCTGAGGGATTTTATTGAGGTTTTTGAGGGATTTGGGGGCGGGGTCCCTGAGTGATTTTCTTGAGGTTTTTGGGGTGATTTTGTGGAGGGTCCCTCAGTGATTTCTTTGTGATTTTTGGGGTGATTTTTAGTAGTCCCTGAGTGATTTTATTGAGGGTTTCGGGGGGTCCCTGAGGGATTTTATTGAGGTTTTTGGGAGATTCCTGAGGGATTTTATTGGTGTTTTTGGGATGATTTTATGGGGAGTCCACGGAGTGATTTTATTGATGTTTTTGTGGGATTTTGGGTGTTCTCTGAGGAATTTTCTTGTGGTTTTTGGGGTGACTTTATGGGGGTCCGTGAGTGATTTCATTGAGATTTTTGGGGTGATTTTGGGGGATCCTTGAGGGATTATTTTGAGGGATTTAGGGGTGATTTTGGGTGATATCTGAGTGATTTTTTTGAGGTTTTTGAGGGATTTTGGGGGGGTGGTCCCTAAAGGATTTTATCGAGGTTTTTTTGTGGGATTTTGGGGGTCTCTGAGTGATTTTATTGGTATTTTTGGGAGGTCCTTGAGTGATTTTATTGAGGTTTTTGAGGTGTTTTTGGGGGGTCCCTAAGGTATTTTATTTAGGTTTTTGTGGGATT